>NW_022589713.1:28964935-29188968 GCF_004348235.1 Phoca vitulina
ATATATATATATATATATATATATATTTTTTTTTTTTTTTTTTTATTCATGAGAGACAGAGAGAGAGAGAGACAGAGGCAGAGGGAGAAGCAGGCTCCCCGCGGAGCAGGGAGCCCGATGTGGGACTCGATCCCAGGACCCTGGGATCATGACCTGAGCCGAAGGCAGACGCTTAACCGACTGAGCCACCCAGGCGTCCCAATATGCTTAAAATATATTTAGAACAGTGTCTGAAAGTTAAATATGTAAGCATGATCTAGTATTGTTATTTTACAAAGAAACCTCATCGTTTTAGACCCCGAGTGACCAGACAAAATGACAGTTCCCTCCTGCCAGTCCTCTGATAGGCACACACATTAGCGACAAGTTTTGTTTCTATATATAGATCCTTGTCCTTATTCTGAATTGCCCAATGCAGAGCTGTCTAGGAACCAAGAACCATTGGCTGAGGGGGCACTTCTGAACTCTTTCCAAGAAGCAGTGATAATCAAATGTCTGATATGTTTTTTATTTTATCTTGAGGACAAGAGTGATTGAAACTGCCCATTGAAGCCAATATTGTACTAACATCATCATTGGTAAACTAGAGAAAATATTTATCTATTTCCCCAATTTTTACTCTTCTCTGGATGAATGACTTTTTACCAGCTCCCTGATCTGACAGTTTGAGTAACAATAGAAAGCTGTTTATGAAATAGGACATCTGTTGTAACTTAATTTTTCTCAATTGAACACCCCAGGGGGCCTGAAAATGTGTTTTGAAACTTTTTTCCACCTGGCAGATCCAAAAAGTTCAGAAGGTTTTTATAGAATTTCCTCTTCCCTTAAAATAGTTTCATTGAAATTGTAAACAAACAAACAAAAAATCTGTTGGATGCCAAGATTTACTGTTAGCTCTCTTAATGGCTAATGAAATGATAAGACCTTGCAATAACACTTGCCAATTAAAAATTAACAGGTGCTTGTCAGGTAGAATATTGCAGTACCTATTAGAGGAAAGGATGCAGATAGGTATTTCATACATTTGTGAGAACGATCACCTTTGATGTGCCTGTCTGGCTTTCAGGATTTTGCAGGTCTCTGCTCTTGTAAGACTTTGGCTGTAGAACCCAGGGCTGAATACCTCTAGGTGAGTTAGCTGTTTCCTGAATGCTGTCTGTCTCCTACCCGTCTCTGTCAAGGCCCTGCGATGTTCATTGGCAATGTCCTTTGGTTAAACTCTCTAAGAATTCTCAGTTCTATGATACAGTAAATGTCTAACAAATTGCTTTAATGTCTGAGCTTTACATTGTTGCTAAAGTTATCGTTCCTTTTGGGGTTATTCATGGAACTGGATCTATCTCTGGATTTGTCTTCCCCACCCCCACTTTGTACCAGGATTTACCACAAACCTTTCCCACTCTCTCTCCTAACAGGCATGTTCTGTTAGAGCACAATACCACTTAAGACAGATTCACTGTCTAAGTCACAGGCCAGCATTTCACAATTAGTGATGACTGGTCACATGGTAATAGTGAAATTTCTTTCCCCTTTTGCAGAAATGGATCAAAAGACTCAACCAGCAAATGGTGAATCAATGACAAGTCAATAATAAGGTGAGAGATTATGTTACTAAAGGATGACCTCAAGATTATTACTATACAATGAATTAATTTCTTATGTAGATAAATGCTGGACAATTTATTATTGCCATAGTATAACTGGAGGTGATTTCATGTGTTTGTATTGCCACATGAGGTTAAATGGAATTGGGTATGGTCCCCTCTCTAACATGTAATCAGTGTCTGAATTTGGTGAAATTTCTAAACAATTCTGGGCTTCAGGATCTCCCCTTGAAAATAGGAGCAATAGTATTTATCTGTTAGGCTATGAAGGCAAAATGTTAGAACAGGAAAACACCTGACACCCAGCAATCACTTCATGAGTGCTAGTCCTCCCTACCCCTATTTATGGAGATAGAAAATAAAGAGATAACAGAGAACTCTGCTTTCATCTTCAAATATATTATTCTTCATTGATTATCTAATGAATAGAACTGTTGACTCAGAAAATAGGTGGAATTTTCATCTTTCCAACCTCCATTCTTTTTTCATTTCTTAGAGCTATAAGCTGAGAGCTGAGTGCTGTGGGAGACAAAAAGGAGAGTGATCCTATTCTCATGGAGATTGGGATCTAAAAAGGATATAAAACCTATATATATATATATTGTATATATATAAAACATATATATATATATATATATATATATTTAATGCCAGTAGAAAGACAAAGTATTGTCTTCGTTTATTAGAAGGAGAAATTATTTTAACTAGGGTTATCATGGAAGGCTTCATGGAGGAGGTAGTGACCAATTAGGCTTTAAAGAAGAGGTACAATTTGAGCAGCAGTGAGAGAGGGGATACAGTGAACCAAGACTACTTGAAGTAGCGTGATTGGGTGGAAAAAACAGTAACCTGGGACTGGGAAGACCTGGGTTGGCAATACCTCGGTTGAACTACTCCCTGGCCTTCAATTTCTTTATCTGTGAAATGTGTAAAATAATCTCTGCCCCATTGGTCTTTCAGGGGTCTGGAGAAGATCAAAGGGGAGCTTGCATATGAGATCTCTTTGGAAACCCTGAAGCACTCTGTGAATGAAAAGGGTAAATTTTTTCTCTCTTCCCTTGTACCATAAACTCCATGAGAGCATTTGACAGGGTCAGTTGTGTTGGTCTTTAAAAAAAATGTTTCATGAAGTATATAAAAAAAAAAAAAATCACACTATAAACCTTAAGTCTTTACAATTTTTATTTGCCAATTGTGTGTCAATAAAGAAGGGGGAAGTTTTGATAAAACAATGAAGCATTGATTGAGTGAATGAATCCATGAATGTTATGGATGTTATGTCATGTCTGTGTCCCCCGAAAATTCATATGCTGAAATCCCACCTCCTAAGGGGTGGGGTCTTTGGGAGGTGAGACCTTTGGGAGGTAATTAGGTTTAATGAGGTCTTGAGGGCAGAGCCCCATGATGGAATTAGTGCCCTTAGAAGAAGAGGAGGAGACACCAGCACTTTCTCTCTCCACCACGTGATGATACAGTGAGAAGGCAGCCCTCTGCAAGCCAAGAAGAGGGCCCTCACCAAGAACTGAATCTACTGGTACCTTGATCTTGGACTTCCCAGCCTCCAGAACTATGAAAAATAAATGTCTGTTGTTTAAGCCGCCCAGGTGTGGTGTTTTGTTATAGTAGCCTGAGTGGACTAAGACAGTGTGTAAATAAATGAGTGAAACAAAACAAAGGCACAGAGTAGGAAAACATACAATATGAACAAGGAATAAAGGGTTATCTTTGAATGTATGTGGTGTAGCTGGGTGTTAGGAGTGTAACCCATAGCTAGGTGGATGGATGGAATGCAGTGGTCCTCAGAGTATGTTCTGTGGACCAGCAGCATTAGTATCATCTGGGAACTGGTTAGAAATGCAAGTTCCTGGGCCCCCACCCAAGCCTACTGAATCTGAAACTCAGGGGTGGGGCCAGCAATCTGTTTTAGCAATCCCTCTAGGTCATTCTGGTGCAAAGTAAAGTTTTGAGAACCATTACTTTGTACTAACATGGGGAGTCTGGAAATTATTCTGCTGTAAATTCAGTGTTAATGAAGGTTTTTAGCTGTGGATGGGTATAATCAGAGCTGTATTTCTAGGACGATGAGGCATGAAGCTTTGCCTCAAAGAATTTATGGCTTCGATGTAAAAAGCACCACTGGAAATACTGGAAAACACATTGTATTTGTCAAGCCCCAGAGTGAAAGATTTTGATTTTTCCTGATTCCAGATAGTATCCACATCATCAGCCAAGAGGCAAAGCAGAGCAGGCATTGCTCCCAGGCACTGGAGAAACCAGCTTGGTCTACAGAGACCAGGCAGGATGAGAAAGTTTCTGTGAAAATACATGAGTTAACTGTCAGATATGGTCCTAACTGATCTTAGAGTGGCCTCTTAGTCCTGGCCAGCTGTGGGGAAACATGAAATGGAACCTCCCCTACCAAGACAAATGGGCAGTTCTTCCTGCAACTGGCCTAACTAGTTACACTGGCTGAAAATGCAGCTCTTTAGTTAGGGCTGGTGGAGACAGGTCTGCCAAAGGAGAAGGCATTGTGTGGAAGAGAAATGAAGAGCCTCAAGGGAAAGCAGTTATCTTAAGAGAGAGTCTAGAAGCCCAAGAGACAAGTGTCAGGTGGGGAGGGAGTGGGGAGGAGAAGGATGAGGGCTGTTCAGAGTGGTTTAGGACTGCTGGGATGACCAATTATCTGGGTTTGCCCAGGACTCAGGATGTTCAGGACCATCCCTGTCAAAGCAGGGCAGTTGGTCACCCTACAACTATGCACCCTCAGCTGTGTTGAAGACCTGGGGAGGAGACCTTGTGAAAGCAGAAAATTCACTGCTCTAAACCTTGTTTCTCAAGATATTGTTTACAGACTGGCAACGTCAGTATCACCTGGGAGCTTGTTAGAAATGCAGCTCCTCAGGCCCACCCTAAACCGACAGGATCAGACCTGCATGACAGCAAGAGCCCCAGGTGATTTGCATGCACATGGGTTGAGAAAGACTGATTTAGAAGATGCTGTGAGCCCTGGGTGGCTTCCCCCTGGTAAAAAAAAAAAAAAAAAAAAAAAAATGTAGCACTGGTGGGGAACAGAGAGAATTTCTTGGCTGTGATATAGCTAATGTCCAGGTTGGCCTCATTCTAAGCTGAAACTGCGTCAACACTGCCCGGGAAGGAGCAGAAGCATCGAGAAGGTTATATACTAGGGGTACCAGGAATTGAGAGCAGAGGGAGAAAAGGACAGATGACACAAAACAGCCAAGAGGGGCCTCCTAAGCTCTTAATAGTAGTAGTTGTAGGAATGTAGGAAAGCCAGGATTCCAGCAATTATGTGATGAGAGTAAAGCTAGAGAAATACTCTTCTGTTTCTATACTGTGACCCTGTTTTGGTAAAAAAAAAAAAACAAAAACAAGCTGATGTGGGTCTGGGAAATGAATTATGCTTGAAAATGTGGAGTCATAGCACTGTGGGTAAGCTTTCAGAGAAAGATAAAAGAGGATCACCCACTAAAAGTATTCAACTTTAGCATCTTGGCCTTACTCACTTGCATATCACTCAGAAATGCAAAGCAAGTTTAGTTTTTTCTTCTTCTCTACCTGGTCTGATCATTATGGGTACCAGCTCTGCATTCTAGCAAAAATAATCTGCACTTGGGCGCCTGGGTGGCTCAGTCGTTAAGCGCCTGCCTTCAGCTCAGGTCATGGTCCCAGGGTCCTGGGATCAAGCCCCGCATCGGGCTCCCTGCTCAGCGGGAAGCCTGCTTCTCCCTCCCCCACTCCCCCTGCTTGTGTTCCCTCTCTCGCTGTCTCTCTATCAAATAAATAAAATCTTAAAAAAAATAATAATAATAATAATAATAATCTGCACTTAATGAATAGTGTTTCATTTTTCTCCAGCTTGAACATAATTCCTTGACTTTAAACATTCTAACTAGTGGTTCTTAAACTCAAACATGCAGCAGAATCACCTAGAGGGCATGTTAAAACACAGATTGCTGGGCCCACCCCCAGGGTTTCTGATTCAGTACATCTGGTAGCAACTTAGAATTTGTATTTCTAAGGAGTTCCCAGTTGATGCTGATATTATTGGTCCAAGGAACACACTTTAGAACCTCTGATTCGTGCTGTTCAGCATGTTATTCCCATCCAAAGGTGATGGTTTCAAAAGCCTTAGATTAATACTTGTCAAGTTGGTTGATCTTTCTGTTCTATCTTGGATCAAATACATGGTCTTCCTGCGTATGACGAGTGTGCAGCTCGTGGCACAAGCCACTCACAGTGCCAGCTCAACGCATCTGCACTGGTCTGTATCTTGTTCAACAAGACAAGTCCTCTGGTCACATGATAGGATGTCCTGGCAATGTCAACTTATGATGAAAATTTCTAAATACCAATTCTCACTTGTATCTATCTCACTTCGGACCAGTAATAATTTGTGGACTGGCACCGGCCCATGGACCACATTTTGAGTAATGCTGTTTAAATGACTCAGTCTCTCTCAGATTCTTTACACCCCTCTTCCTTCTCTTTCCCAAGATTGCATTCAGGTATACAAGGTGGTAGGGGTCTTACCTTATCCTTGTGGCACCCTTGTAGCATGCACCGTCCTCTAGATACTCAGTGATCCTTGGATTCATTTTTTCTCTGGAATGGGGACCACTGAAATGCAACTAGGTCCCGCCTGATCTTTAGGAATGATGTGTGCTGCCACAGCCCTGAACACTCCCCGTAGTACCCAAGTTCCATCCCTGTGGCCTGTCTCTCTGCTCCTCGATGGCCGCTCCTCTACATATGAGTAGTCTCACTGGGGAAGTAAGAAGTTCCAGAGACTCCTGTTTCCCACATAAAGGCCATTAGGAGGCAGGAATGCCTTCTTTTTGTTTTGTTTTGTTTTTTTTAAAGATTTCTTTATTTGAGAGAGAGAGAGAGCGCGCGCGAGCGAGCCCGGGGCGGGGAGGGGCAGAGGGAGAGGGAGAGGAAAATCTCAAGCAGAATTCCCACTGAGCATGGAGCCCCACTCGGGGCTCAGTCTCATGACCCCGAGATCATGACCTGAGCTGAAATCAAGAGTCAGACGCTCAACAAACTGAGCTACCCAGGTGCCCTGGCAGGGATGCCTTCTAAGTCCTATGCATCTACCCACCTGCTGCCACCTCTGTTCAATTGCTTCTGAGCCCCGTGTGATGTGATGCTGAGCCAAATAGTCAGAATCCCCTAGAAGCAGTGGAGTGCTGGAAGGAACTCATAACCTAGCCAATTGTTAGTTTTTCAGGAATTTTGCACTCCAATTGTTCGACATGGCCATTATTAAAAATTAAATGATAAGAACATACATTTAAACAAGTTATATTAAAAGCAAAGGTAATTAATACTCAAAATCATCACCTCCTATTTATTTTACTACATTGGACTATTAACCTATGTTTAACATATGTGTTTGATAGAAATACTATATAATAATGTACTACCACACAGCTTTTCTAGCTCTGTTCAGGGATACCATGTTGATAGCTTCAAATCAGCCAACATAGGAGTATTTGCACCATGGAAATGAGCAAACATTATAAATCAGGGCTCCATTCTCCCTCATCTCCACCTCCCCGAGGCCAGTTGTTAAACATTTACCAACACACCATTGCTTAGAGCCTAAATCTGGGAGTGAGCCACTAACCCAATGGCTTCCGGTCACCCTTTACTTACCTAGATGTTACAAAACTGCTCTTCCCCTGAAGATTAGCCCCTAAAAGGTGTATGTGGAAGAGATATTGATGACTAGAACCCTGATACCATCTTATCTACTTGCCCTACTTCTGTCTCCCTTCTCTCCCTACCGTCTCTTGGGACCGGAAGAAGCAATTTTCTGGCTTTTTATTTCCTCCACAGTGTATCCTTATACATTAAGGATAAACATTCATGGCCTAACATTACTCTCTGACATTCTTTCCCCAAACCTATAAATTTAGTCTAGTTATGAGAAAACATGAGATCAAATTGAGAGACATTCTATGAAACTTCTATCTACTCATAAACTGTAAGATCGTGAAAGACAAGGAAAGACCAAGAAACAATCATAGCTTGGAGAAGACTAATGTACTAGAGTCAATGTGGTATCACAGATTGGACCCTGGAAAAGAAAGAAAATTTGTAGGAAAACTGGGGAGATCCAAATAAAATCTGAGTATGGTACCAATGTTAATTTCTTAATTCCAATTATTGTATCACATTCTATAAAATATTAACATTATATGAAGCTGGGTGAAGGGTATATGAGAACCCTATACTGTATTTGTGGCTCTTCCGTAAATATATAATTATTTCCAAGTAAAACTAATGAAGGGAAAAATTCATGACCTAGGTAATAGGTGGGATAGATATTTTTTCTATTCTATGGAGAAAACTTATGATCTGCATCCACCTGCTTTGTGATACGCAAAAGGGAGGAAAGATATGGGTGGTAGAAAATCTTTTTCTCTTACTGAAGCTTGACTTTCAAGTGTTTCATCCTTTGCAGAATAAAAACAAATTTTAGATGTTGTAGGCTGAACAATAACTCTTTCTTTCCTTTTCTTAATAATCTTGCCGTAATGAAATGAATCCCCCTGCCCTGAAAGTGATGTCTTCAGACAGTGAAAAATACATAGAACATAGATTAATATAAATTAAAAATAGTACCTTTATTTTATGTGGATCTGAAAATGGACCACTGTTCACATAGCTATGTTTCTTTTTTTTTTTTTTTTCTTTTTGAATCACATAGCTACGTTTCTAAGTGGAAGGCTAGCCAGGAAGAAAAATCCTTGAACAGGGAAGAATAAATGTGCTCTAAGGCAATGCTTCTCAAACTTTAATTTGCCTTTGCTTCATTTGGGGATCTTGTTAAAATGCAGATTCCTTTTCAGTAGGTTTGGGGTGGGGACCCCAAATTAGTCTGATTTTCTAGTAAGTTCCCAGATGATGCCATGCTGCTGGTCTCTGAGTAGCAAGAGTAAAGGACCCTTTCTAAGGAATCTCCTCTTCCCTTGGCACAATAGGCATAAGGAAAGTGCTTACTGGCCAGAGGCTTAAAGACACATAGGAAATGTGCAATACTTCTGTAAGACCAGAAATAAAATAAACCAGTTAAAACAAAGAAGAAACATAATAATCAAAAATAAGACATTATTGCACATACTTAGATGGGATGAAAGAAGGACTAATCAGGAGGTCACTGGACATGTAGAGCTGTTTTTAAAGTTTAATTGAAAGCTCCAACTAAGAGTCATTTATGTAGTCATTCCCTTTCACTGCATAAGGAAAATTCAACATTTTCTATTAAAGAGGAACTGCAGCTTTCGGAATTCCTGAGTTGTACAGTACCAATTTACATGAATCTCTTCCCTCCTCCAAAAGTTTCTAATGATTATAGTACCTGGAAAATAATATGTCATTTTTTCAATGCATACTCTAAACCTACAAAAAAGTTCTTCCAAAATTTTAATCTAGAAAAACAGGTAATTTGCCTGTATCAAAGAGACAACTCATGCCAGTCAAAAAAAACCATTACTAGGAGGAGAAAGTGTTATTCACGTGCACGTGTATGTCCCCCCCACCACCACCACCGCCATCATTAGGAGCTTCCGAGGTGTAACATGCACTTACAGAGTCTCTCTCAGCATTGAAACAGGTATTTTTCTGGAAGACTTACTCAGTGGTCTTGTAGATCCTCTGGCGATCTTATCCGTGACTTATGAATGTTGTCATGAACTTGACCAAAGCAGATCTGGCTTTGCCAATCACTTATTCGTTTTTTTAGCCACAATTTCTTTATTTAAGAAGCAGTGTTGCTTGTCTTACGGATACATATTATCCAATTTGCAGAAAATATAAATAATATTGCAAATAGCAAAATGAGATCCATGTGCGGATTCCTGCATCCCGGTGGGCACAGTCCTATTTAGTAATAGCTTTCCCTTGCATTGTTGCCGCTGCCAAACAGACTGCTTATGCGATCTTTGGCTTTCGTAATGTCTCTTCGGGGATCAATAGAGTGTTTCTTTTTTCCTGGATGCCAACTTCATCTTCTTTATACTTTAAGAATACAGTATTAGTTTAAGAATACTTCAGGAATACAGTATTAGTTTAAAGGACTGTTCAATTTAAAGCAACCTTGTAGAGATGTCGTCACCCATGATTGATGTTAGGTGAGTAGAAGAAAAATGTAGGTTGGTTTTATCCTCTGCCTTACAGAGCTTTGAAAGAGAAAGTGGACTGGTTTTGAAAACTGTTCAGTCGTTTGAAAGTATTCATAGCCTACATGATTTTGATTTTTATCTGTAGATATGGGGACATACATGTGCCAACTACTTCTTTCAGTACTTGTGTTCATTTTTCTCTTGAAATAAACATTAATAATTGGAAATTAGAGAATTGCTGTTTTAATGTTTCAAATGAAATAAATCTGATATGTGAATTAGCAACAATGACTTATGTCTTAAACGGAAGAACAATTCATGAAACCAAATTTAAAGTTCAAGCCCAGCTTTCATGTTGATGGATTTGTATTTTCCTTTTTTCTTGGCCCTATTGGCCTGTTTTTAATTTTAATGTTGTTATTTTGTTTGTTATTTTTGTCATTTCAAAATGTGTGCTTGTCTCAAATTCTTTGTGCAGTGGTGAGTGTATAAATAAGTACAAATAAATAGCTACTGATCCATTTCTACTGTGAAAATTTTATATTTTAAATGTGACAACTATCCCCTCAATTGTTTGTGCACACACAAGTGTTGGCTGAGCCAGATTCTTATATGTAAGAAAAATTGATGACTCTGAAATAAAAATGCAAAATACTATCTCTCATGCAAATAATACTAATAATACCCAAGAAAGCAAGAAAGCTTACTTAAAAAAAATAATTGTTCTGGGGCACCTGCGTGGCTCAGTCAGTTAAACGTCTGCCTTCAGCTCAGGTCATGATCCCAGGGGTCTGGGATGGAGCCCCACATCAGGCTCTTTGCTCAGTGAGGAACCTGCTTTTCCCTCTCACTCTCACTCTGCCCGCCCTTCCCTCTGCTTGTGCTCTCTCTGTCTCTCTCTCTCTATGTCAAATGGATGAATAAAATCTTAAGAAAAAAATTGTTTTTGACAAGAGATTTATAAATAGGAGCCTAGTTAATAAATTTCACTATTGTTCTTCTTAGTTGCAGCCCTGCCCCCTTGGACTTCTTTATTTCAGATGACCTTGTACTTTCTCTGCAACTCACACTAAATAATGCGTTTTGCATTTTTTATATCCGAAAGCAAAATATTAAAAAATTAATCAAAGTTGCAGGAAAAAGGGCTCTCCCATAAGAGAAAAGAGAAATATAACTTTATTTCATCATCTTCTTAGAGATCCTCTAAATGTGAACATAGTTCCTTTAAAAAGTCGAAATGATACATTGTTTGAAAGTTGCTTTAACTATCACTGATTGAGACAGTCAACTGGCACAACTTCGGACCACGGCCATTTAAAAAACAAAAACAAAAACTTTAAACTGTGTATAATCATTCATACAGAGCCATTCACTTTTAGAAACTTACG
This sequence comes from Phoca vitulina, assembly GCF_004348235.1. Lineage (NCBI taxonomy): Eukaryota > Metazoa > Chordata > Mammalia > Carnivora > Phocidae > Phoca > Phoca vitulina. Next base: position 28,976,078 of record NW_022589713.1, read on the forward strand.
CTAAGGAAATATGGGTATGCTCACCATTAAGCATAGTACTGTTCATCATAGAATGGAATATATTGGGGAGTAATCGGAAACACCCTAGTGTCCAAACTAAGAGAGTAGTTTAATGCATTATAATACGTCCAACCTGTAAAATCCATTCACCATCACAAAGAAACAATGTAGAAAATGTTTGATGATGAGAGAAACATGAAACATTAGATGAAAAAGTAAGTTAGAAGACAATTTGTCTAAAATGATCATATACACACAATCCCCATATATATACAGACGGTATGTTACACAATAAATTGGAAATCTCAATAAAGCTGGAAAAATATTAATGATATCTGTTTCTGGGTGTTGGGGTTATGGACTTATTTTCTTTTTGTTTATACTTTCTTGATTTTTTCAATGTATATGTATTGTTTTTAATAAGAAAAACAATGATATTTGACCTTTTTAAAAATCAGTGAATTCCATTAATACTGTCCCACTTGTCCTTTGAAAATCTGATAGCTTTATATGTTAAGTTCTGTAACAGGTAGTTGATTAAAAAAAAAAAAAATGGAAACAGATCAGACAGTTGTTTTAAAACAAAACAAGAATGGGTCCTGTAAAATAGTCTAGTGACTTACTTTATTAATAGATAAGCCATAAATATCCTAATGAATTATTTCCTGGTGAAACATAGGAATTGCCCTGGCTCAGGGTTTACATTCTCCTGGAATACCATCAAAGTCACAAGCAATTTGCATAACTATTCTAACTTTGTATCTTAAGGAGTAGTTTTTAACATTCCTGCATAGATAAGATAGCTCCTGGAATCTTCCCAGTGCCCAACTATTTCTTTGAAGACTCAGTATAGTGATTGATTTGTTGATATGAATGTTAAACTGAAATATATTTATTAAATGTCTATTAAGTATTTAAATGTTACTAACTGCTGAGCATACCAGAGAGTATAAGATATGGCCTCTGACCTTAAGGAGCTACGGTATTGTTGGGAAATAAATAATATGAAACAAATAGAAACATTTTAAAGAAGAAGATTATCCAAACAATAAGTTAACTAAAGAGATAAATACCAGACTATTTATAAAAAACAAATGATAAATGTAGGCTAAAAGTTTGGGAAAATGTTCCAGGAAAAGGTGCAACTTGCCCTGACTTTGGAAAGCTGAGTGCTAATTTGGGCCTGAGAAAGAAATGGGGAAACATTTCTGTTAGACGGTGAAGGTCTAGAATCCATCAGGCTGAATTTGTTAGTTGTGGCTGTGCTTACTACAGTTTGGTCAGAGTTAGGGGTTTGGTTAGCTCGGGGCAATGGAACAATAAGGATATCTGGCTGGAAGAGGTGAGGTGGCAGAGAACAGGTAGGATGCCTTATACAGGACCCTAAAGTTCAGCTGTGAGCTGTGTTTTCTTGCTTCTCTGACTCCATGCTCTGAGCTCCCCCCGCTTCTCTGTCTCCTTCTTCGGATCCCAGCCCCCTCTCTTTTCCACTTTCGAATCTTGGGTTTCTCCATGGTCCTTCCGGTTTCTTTTCTGACTCTGTGCTTTCCCTGGATGAGAGTTGAGGCTTCAAAACTATCTAGTCCTGTCGTTTAAAACATCTGCATAGGTCCTTGGAGAAGTGATTGATTCTAGAGCTTGGGCAGGGATAAGACAAGGTGGGCCTGCAGGATCTTACAGTACCAAAAGGTAAGGCAGTACTAAGGATGGGGGCGTATTGAGAGGACACAGGAGCCAATCTGAAAGAGCTCTCCGTGGCCGCAGCTGAAACTGTTTCAGCCACAAAAGAAAGTATCGGTTGAAGAAACAGAGTAAGATAAATACTCAGAAGTCCATACCAATATAAATAAATTATGAAATAAATCAGTAAATGGTGGAGAAAGGACAACTCCTCCTCACAGAATTAATAAATGTAAAAGGAAAGAAGGAAATAGCAAGTCATCATCAGGACATTAGTAAACACTGTTGTAGCCAGGATCCACCTATAAAAGCTAAAATTAGTGGGCAAAAGTTGAAAGGGAAAATAGAAATTTGCATAGCCTCAATGAATGTGATCTCATTCCCATGCATAACTTCAATCTGATCTCGAGCAACCACGTGCAAATTTGAGGGACATTTTACAAAATACCTGACCAGTATTCATTGAGAATGTCAAGGTCATGGAAGACAGTGGTAAGCTGAAGAACTGTCACAGACTGGGGGAGACTAAAGAGACATAACCACTAAATACAATGTGGAGCCCTAGACTGGACCTTGGAACAGAAAAAGGACATCGGTGAAAAACCGGTGAAATCTGAATAAAGTGTGTAATCTAGTCATAGTATTGTGCCAATGTTAATTTCTTACTTTTGATCATTGGTTGTATAAGATGCTAACTTTAGGGGAAGCTGGGTGAAGGGTATATGGCAACTCTGTAATATCTTTGCAAATCTTCCATCAATATAAAATTATTTCTGAATAAAAATCTTAAATACAAACAAAATATCTATTATACAGAGAACTCCCAATCCTCTGTGTCTCTGGAGGGATCTTTCTTTTTTAGAATCTTTACACTCTTCCTACCCACATTTAAAATCTTTATCCTCTTAGGGGGTGCCTGGGTGACTTAGTCAGTTAAGTGTCCAACTCTTGGTTTTAGTTCAGGTCATGATCTCAGGGTTGTGAGAGCAAGCCCCAAGATGGGCTCTGCACTCAGTGGGGAGTCTGCTTGGGATTCTCTCTCCCTCTTCCTCTGCCCCTCCCACTTGTGCTCTCTCTCTCTCTTTCTCTCTCTCTAAAATAAATCTTTTTTTAAAAAAAGTCTTCATCCTCTTAGTCCTCACATGTTTTCATTTCCTCCTTAAAAATAAAAACCACTGGGTCTTCTGAAGAATTTGTCAGATGGAAGTGCATGGTAAGGCTCTCTTGTTCCTCCAAGTACAGAAATGCTGGATAAAATAGAATTTTTAAAATGAAATATGTAGGTAAAGTCAAATGGAAAGGAAACCCCTAGTGACAGAGCAGAGGGCAATGATCCATAGACCTGAGGCCCAGGGACCTAAGGCAGGGGGCTGAAGTTGTAATGCCATTGCTGGGACAGGAAGCAAAAGGTCAGGCCTGTGTCAGCTAAGAAGCTAGAGAGACTGGAAAACTTTAACCACTGGCCTAGAGAGGCGTCAGGGAAGTCGGCCCTCTGCCAGAGGCCATAAATAGGAAAAGAATCACTCATAAGATATCAAACTCAAGCCTATACTCTCTGTGGTTGTGGGATTCAAATTTATACTGCCTACATGGTGTAGAAGTCAAGAAATTAATGTAGAAACTTATGGAATGGGTAAAACCCCTGTAGGCTTAGCAGGGGAAAATGCAAAGCCACTTTGTAGGGACACTTTTATAATCTTGAGCACAACGATCTCTCAGGTAAAAACCCCGTTGGATATTAGTTTACTACCAAAATTATAAACTGCCTAGAGAAACAAATAATCATGAGAAAGAAAAGAATCAGCACCTTAAGACCTAGAGAGAAATAAAACAATCTATACTATTAAGTGAGTATGTGTAATTTGTTTAATGGGAGAAATATGAAGATCTAATACTGTAACCCAAGAAGTCAATACGAAACTAGGAAAAAAAGATTTTAAAAAGTGAAATTCTAGAAATAACATATCATCCTACCTCAATGAGAACGAGAATTAGATACTAGGAAAGAGATTGGAGGAAATTTCAGAATATAGATCAAAGAAGTACAGAGAAGAAAAATTTGGAAGAGACTTTGAGTTGTGGAGGCTGGAAGAAGAAGATTCCATATTTTTTTAAAGATTTTATTTATTTATTTGAGAGAGTGAGCAAGAGAGAGAGAGCACTAGTGGGAGAAGGGGCAGAGGGAGAGGGAGAAGCAGACTCCCCACTGAGCGGGGAGCCCACGCGGGGCTTGATCCCAGGACCCTGGGATCATGACCCGAGCTGAAGACAGACACCCAACTGACTGAGCCACCCAGGCACTCCAGGTTCCATATTTTTCTAAGAGCAAATCTGCAAGGACAGAATAGGGGGAAGAAACAATGTTTACGTTTTATTTATTCAACTTTATGGCCGAGTGTATATATCCAACAGATACGCAGCAGTTGGTTGATAATAAGGACCTTCTCTATTCAGTGTAGCCCCATCATTAGCATACCACACTCAACTCATCTCTCTCGGAATTTGCTGCTGCTGACTGGATAGAGCCTCTTTCTTTCCTTCATCGGCCAAATTATTTTACTACCTTCCAGATTCAGTTTGTTTCAACTTTCCTATAAAGGTATCTCAATGACTGTCTCTCTTTCTTAAACTTCGATATCATTTTGGATCTGAACCACCCAACTAAGTACTTAATTGTGTTCTGCAGCACTGGTTGAGAAACAATGACAGCTAAATACATCCTTCCCATTGCCTTTTTGTGTGGTCTGCAAGCTAAGAGTGGTGTTAATATATTTTTTTAAGATTTTATTTATTTATTTGAGAGAGAGTGAAAACGAGAGAGATCACAGAGCTCCGGAGAGGGAGAAGCAGGCTCTCTGTCGAGCAGGGGAAGCCCAAAGTGGGGCTCGATCCCAGGACCCTGGGATTATGACCTGAGCCGAAGGCAGATGCTTAACTGACTGAGCCACCCAGGCGCCCAAATGTTAATATGTTTAAATGGTTGGGGAAAATCAAAAGATGAATATTTCATGACATGGAAAAATGATATGAAATTTAAATTTTAGTGTCCCCTTCAGTGGCCAGTGAAGTTATATTGGAACAGCTATGCCCCTTCTTTCACATATTGTCTGTCGCTGCTTTTACGCTACAAAGACAGAGTTGAGTAGTTTCAGCAAAAAGAACATATAGCCCACAGTGACTAAAATATTAACTTTCTGGCCCTTTAAAACAGATGAAGTTTGCCAATCTCTGTTCTACACTATTTGCTAATTCTGTCATACATATGAATCTTGCCTCTCAAATTTGCTGGAAAACTACTTGAAGTCAGGAACATTGTCATATGTTTCTTTTGTCTTCCCAACACCTGACTCCATCTAGGACAGTTATGGATTTTCCTTAGCAAATTTTGGCATGTCAAATACAAGATTTTAAGAAATAGATATGACTTCATAACGCAGAATAGATTAGAAAAAAAAGAGGAATGATATTAGCTTATATGCATTAATTTAGGCTTGAAAACAGATGTTATCCTATTTTGGGACTGTGCTATTACATGACCTGGTTAAGTGCAATGTTATGGGATAGGGGGGTAGAGGCAGCGACCCCAGATGAGATCCTGACAGTTAGGTGGCACAGGCCAGGAGGAGAAGATGGGAGGAGTTTCAGTCTGGCAGGCAGAACATGATTTGCAGAGGGTTTAGCCTTACACAACCCAGAAAGCACTGGGCCATACAGACCAAGGAGCCCTGGAGAATAAATTTGGGGGTGGCGGCAGAGCCACAAGATATCTAGAGGTTTATGGGGCAAGTAGGTAGGGCACAGTTACCAGGAAAATTGGCTGACTGGACCGCATTCTCCCTGAGATTAGTGAATAGAGACATTAGTCGAGCTGGGGCTCAAGGGAGGAAAGCAGAGAATCGGATGTTCAAACTATGGTGCAAATTTGAATGGGTCTCATGGGTGCAACAGTCTCAACACCACGCTTTTAGCTGAACTAGGGGTAGAGATACTTAAATGCCAAGTCCTAGAGTATTAACTTGGACCTTAAAGGCTTTCTACCTAAAACCAGATTTGGTTCTGGAGACTAGGATGGGGAATGCCACATAACCAATACCCTGGCTCCCAATATACGGCAGCATCCACCTTCATGCCTGAATCACAGCACATAAGCAAGAACGGAATTGCTGCCAACGTGGCCAACCACGCGAGGTGAGGCAAGGCCTCTGACACACTGCGCGCCGTCAGTGGCGATGGAAGGAAAGACCTGACTGTGAGAGGTATTTGGAACAAAAAATTGATCTGCCACATTCTTCCAAGAGATCAAGAAGAGGTTTGATAAACATGACAATCTCTGACAAAATGGAGGTCATATAGTGCAGCAGACACTGTCAGGGCTCTGCCCACATCCCCTTGGCGTTCACCTCTCCGTGCAGAAGGCTTCTTACTGTGAACACCTGCACCTCTCTGCAAGAAGCTTTGTTCTGGGGGCAAGCAAGCTCAGTCGTGAGCACAGCTGTCAACGGCCCCAGAAACAGCCATTAACCAGTGATGGTCCGTGAGCTGGGTAAACTCCCCAGCTTCTTCGCCCCTAACGTAGAATAACTCTGAAGCATGTTCAACATCTGTGTCCAATGCGGTAGCCCCTCGCTACATGTGGCTATTGAGCATATAGAATGTAGCTAGTGTGACTGCAGAACTGAATCTTACATTTCATCTCATTTTAAGTAATTTAAAGTAAAATGATACTCCTCAGTTATTGGAACACTTTTAAGTATATTTGGAAAAGCTTGGCCGTATGAGTGTACTTTTCCCCCTATAATTTTACAAACTCTAAATACACATCAAGATGAAAAATTAATGTCCAAGTCAAGTTGTCCTATAAGTATAAAATCGACTTCAAAGACTTTTTCGAAAAGTTTTAACATCTCATTAATAATTTTTACATGTTGGGGCACCTGGGTGGCTCTGTCGGTTAAGCATCTGCCTTCGGCTCAGGTCATGACCCCAGGGTCCTGGGATCGAGTCCCACATCGGGCTCCCTGCTGGGCGGGAAGCCTGCTTCTCCCTCTCCCACCCCACCCCCCCACTTGTGTTCCCTCTCTCTCTCTGTCTCTCTCTGTCAAATAAATAAATAAAATATTTAAAAAATTTTTGTTACATGTTGAAATGTAATATTTTGAATTTAGTGGGTTGAAAATTATTCAAATTAATTTCACCTGTTTCTTTTTACCTTTTTAAATTCAGCTACTAGAACATTTAGAACTACAATTTCCACTGGACAGTGCTGGTCTACTCTACACGTTCTCCCTGGGTTCCACATTGGGATGGATCTCCTGCGGCCCACAGTGGTAACTGGCTTGAAAATACACCCTTTATTGTCTTCCTTTCCTATCTCATTCTCCTGCTTCTCTACTAAGTTTCCTGGGATTGCCAGGGTCTGTTTCTTGAGAACCCAAACTAAGACAAATAGCATTAACAACAGGAAAGAATTTTAGAGATGAACTATTCTAACCTCTTAAATATATAGATTAAAAAAAATGATGTTCAGAGAGGTTCAACGAGTCAGCCAAGGACACTCAACTATTTAGCTGTGTGCATTCAGAATTTGATTTCAGATCTTGTGCTTTCAAATCCCTTTATTTTCTCATCATATCACCTTGCCTTTTAAAGATTATTGGCAATTTTGAGAAAGTGATTTCAAAAAAGAAATGGAGCATTTAGGACTCATGGGATGAACCCACAATAAACAATTTATGTTTGCTTTCTACATGCCCATTAAACCTGCCCAGGTGGTAGTCTTTCCTTGCTCCTCTTTAGTAACCTGGAGAGGCTCCTTGATTCTTCCGGTCTTTCTCCTGTAACTGAAAGTCTTCTGGTCACAATCTCATCTGAGAAATTAGTGTATCCCGTCCTGATATGAATCCAACTTGATTTAAAGTTAACTCCTCTTTCTTTCCCTACTCCTCTTCCTCCAGCTTGCTAACTAGTTTATGGCCAAGGGCTGGAACAGAGAAGCAGTGCCATTTTAAGATGCTGGTACCCTTTTTACGCCTGGCAGACATTTACAACTGACACTTTCTCTCATAAACACTTTGGTAGGTTCTTTAGAGTTTCCTCTGCTGGTCCTCTCTGACTGAAACTCCCTTGATGTGGTAGTGTCTCCCTTGGCAGCCACCCTCCCCACCACCCCAGCCCAGTCCTTGAGTCTCTCAACAGTCTGCTGCACACAGACTCTCTCTGTGGTCCTCGTGGGAAGGATTTTAAATTACTCAAGTCTGACTCACCTACTCTGGGATTTGTGCACCTTGAACTTACTGTCAGTGGGAAGGGCAATCTCCTCCCAGACCAGCAATTCCCGTTCTGCTCCCATTGCGCTGCCCAAGCCCCTTTAGCTTTCCCATACAGGAGTCAAGGAAGGTCCTCCGTGTCCCCCAGCTGCCAGGAACACATGTCAGGCTGCAGCTTAAGGGGTCTCATTGAAGCCCCTCTCATTAGGTTTGGGGTAGGGGGTAGGGGTGGTGTCTCCCCTCCCTCTTGTGAGCTAGACTCAAGGGCAGTTCTCTTTCAAGTTATTCCCCTCACAGATTCCTTTTCCATCTCCCAAACCTGATCCTCTTACAACCTTGGTGTGGGTGAGGGGTTCCAGGAAATCTGTTACCAGGTGTCAGCATACCTTCTTTGTAAATGTCCATATGGTCTAGCACCTCTTTTGTCACATGGCGTTACTCTAATGTGGTAACTCAACTGAAACTACCAACTTAATATGTTGATAGGGCTGATATATTACAAAAAATTGTGCTGGGAATAAATGAAATAGACATGGTTAATGTGGACCTTTTATAACTGGAGCATGGCAATGAAAGAAAGAAATAGGTCAGTGGACAGGTAATTAGTAGATAAAGCAAAAGGTTAGTTTTGGGGTTTGTAATTATTTTAAAAATAAGATACAGAGGTCTTCACATGTTTGAAAAGATCCTGGGTAAAATTACAGAGAAAAATAGTGTTTTACTGCGGTATCTTGTTTCTTCTTTTTTTGACTTCAACGGTGTGCTTTTTAATGAAATAAATAAGTATTAGATGTCTTGAGAGTTGTGTGATTTCCTTTGATAACTGCTAAGACACCCGAGGTTTCAGTTGTGCTTGATCCTCTTTGATCTCCCTCAACTACTCTTTTTTTTCCAGCATTGTAGCATTTTTACAATTTTTATATGAGAAAGAACAATAAAAGTTCATACTGTCACTATAATTAATTTGAAGAGTATGGTTCTGTCTCTACCATAAAATCACTTGCAACCATCATCTTCATCTTCCTGTTAGTAGATTATTTTATTTGCATGTATACAGCACAACCATAGCAAGAGCAAGTAAATACATATTCTTTTCTTTCCAAAAGAAATAATTAAAAAATGTTAGACCATTTCACAGTCTCGAAGGTTAGCATTGAAGTATTTCAAACAGCATTCTTGTTTGGAAACTTACACTGTCTTTTATAGGAATAGCAGAATGTTTAGTAACCCAGCTCCAGCCATACCAAACTCTGAATTTCTTGTTTGAAAATAAAAACACACAATGCCCAAGTTGGCAATATTTAATGGGTCCTCTCCAATATTGTTTAGAAAACAAAACAGCTGGGCTTTGTTTAGATGGATAATTCATCAAGGATTTCCACTAATAATCGTGTCCAGTGAGTTCAGTGGGAGCATACTCAATTTTGATGCCATATCAATATAGAATAAGCCATGACTGTTTTCTGCAATTTTAGCTTTCAGTCAGTATCAGCCTTGTTTTAAAATGAACAAAGAGGAAAAGAAAGGGAAAAGATGTAATGTTAATAGGTTTCCTTTTGTGCTCTCTCAGGGAGAAGTCTTTTTAAATAAGGGGCTTGAACTTGACCTTCTTCAATGGCACAAAGGTCCAATGCACAGTTTTTAAACTTATATTTAAATTTTAATAATTTTACGTCGAAGTAGGTTAGAACCAGACTCTCAAAACCTAATCCTTAATCTTTCGGTGTAACTGACTGGCAAAGAAGAAAAGCTTAGGAAAAAAAGTCTGTACAAAGTACCTAAATATTGTCCTGATTTCTGTATCCCACAGAATCAAACTGTATTCAGGTCAGCATTACAGCGTATTTGAGTTTGAAAATACCATTTAATATAGAATTAGAGTGAGAAGAAATTCTAATTTCATAATAAATCTAGTTTTATGGACCTAGATTTAAAAAGAACTGTATTCTCTGTGTTGGCAAAATGGTACAGAAAGAGGCACTGTCACCAAGAGACTGAAATTTTAAAAATCTTTCTGGAAGGCAGTTTGGCCATTTCTATTGAATGCCTCAGAATTCTGCATAAAACCTTTAAACAAGCATTTTTACTTTGGGGGATTCATGCTAAGAAAATAGTCATAGATGTTTGCAAAATTATAGCTACAAGATTTTTAGGGAAGTGTTTTTGGTAGAAACAAGAACTGAATAAAACATAAATATTTAACAACAAGGTTTTATTTAGCCACTAAAATGATACTAGAGAAATATTTAATGCCATGGAAAAGGTAGAAAAAGCTGATTAAAAGCAGTATGCACAATGTGATTCCCTTCTGTTAAAAAGAAAAGATATTTGCACCAAAAAAATATTGGATGAAAACAAATAGAAGTGCTAGCAGCAGTATCTTTATATGATGGAGTTGGGCACACCATTTTTTCCAACATGGAAATAGCTTTTTTTTTTATGCCTTTAAAATTAAAATGCATTCTAGGTGTAGAAAACTCAAACCATAGGAAAGTAAAATAAAAATAAAAAATTATAAGCCCTCCTCCTTACAATTGCATTTGGTAGAACACACACACACACACACACACCACACACACACACACACACACACATTTCTATGTCTTGGTTTCAATATTCAACATATTCAACAGTATATCTTGGGGAGTTTTATATTTTAGTGCATATTGATCTACTTCATTCTTTTAAATTGTTGCATAGTATTACATAATAGAAATAGGTAATAATCTTCCTTATCAATTACTCTCAACCAGGCCATTCTGTTCCAACAGCAGGATCTCTAGATTATTGACCTAAAGTCTTCACTTCTCATCTTTTCCAGAGTAGTTATTATGTCATTGGATTCTTCCTCTTTTTTTTGCTTCTATCGGCAAAACAACTCTCAATGGCCTATAACCAAGCAGACAAGCTCTGTTGAAGAAAACCCGTATGTGGAATTTAAGAAAAAACCAAACAAACAAAAAACCCAGAAGAGACAAACAAAAAAACACCCAGACACTTGGGGCGCCTGGGTGGCTCAGTGGGCTAAGCGTCTAACTCTTGATTTCAGATCAGGTCGTGATCTCAGGGTGGTGGAATTGAGCTCTGTGCTGAGTGGGGAGTCTGCTTGAGATTCTCTCTCTCCTTCTCCATCTGCCCCTCCCCCTGCTTGTGCTCTCTCTTTCCCCACCCCCTCTCAAATAAATAAAGAAATCTTTAAAAAAACAAAAACAAGGGGCGCCTGGATGGCTCAGTCGTTAAGCGTCTGCCTTCGGCTCAGGTCATGATCCCAGGGTCCTGGGATCGAGCCCGGCATCGGGCTCCCTGCTCTGCGGGAAGCCTGCTTCTCTCTCTCCCACTCCCCCTGCTTGTGTTCCCTCTCTCGCTGTGTCTCTCTCTGTCAAATAAATAAATAAAATCTTTAAAAATAAATAAATAAATAAATAAAATAAAATAAAATAAAAAAACAAAAACAAGAAAACAAAGAGACAGCCCCACCCCCCCAGCCCCTGCCAACTCTTAAATACAGAGAACGTTTGGTTGTTGTGTTCCCAGAGAGGAGGTGCAGGTCAGGGGATGGATAAAGTAGGTGAAGGGGATTAAGAGTGCACTTACAGTGATGAGCCCCAAGCAATGTACAGAATTTTTGAATCATTATATTGTACACTTGAAACTAATGTAATACTGTATGTTGATTATACTTGAGTAAAAAAAAAAAATTAAATAAATAAAAATAAATGGAAAAAAAAAACAGAAAAATTCACCAAAAGGCAGCAATAGACGCTCAACCCTACCCAGCGATCCTAATTATTTCTCTGGTTAAATCACCCTCCCCCTGTCTGCCACAATTATGTCAAACTGCCTCCATTCCCTTCAAACGTCAGGTACCCCCAGTCTCCTCCAGCTTTTCTCTCAGAGGTTGGTAGTGCTTCCCAATGTAGAGACAATCAAAGCTTCAACTTTCATAGACCAATTTACCAACCTTCTCAATTTCGTACCTTTTCTCTCCTTCTTTCTTGCCACGCTGGAGGAAATTTATTTGCTTTCTTGTTATTTCATTTAGGAAATTTGTACATCTTTATAGGTAATATTGCTCTCATGGTTTTCCAAGGTATACATACTTTTCTTAGTCTTGATATCATGGTTATTTTGCTTGATTTGTGGAATGAATTCGTGCACTTTCTTTTGTTTGTTTTTCCTTTTTCTAACTATTAAAAGGACTTAAGAGAAATGATCTGTTAGTTGAGGGTTGGAGAGCAGCATTTTGCAACAGGTTTCTTTCATAGTGGTAAGGGTGATGAGATGTGTGCGTGTAAATCTTTGATTACCCTTCAGTTTTTCCTATAATTATTGGTCTATCCCAGTTCTTTTTCCCACCTCCTGAGTTGGTGTTGCTAATTTTTTTATCTCCTTAGAAAACATTAACTTGATCTAGATCAGGGATTTTTTTTACTTTTTAAAAAAATTTTTATAATGCCACGGACCCCATTTGTGGTTGAAGTCTATGGATGGCTTCTTAGAATCACTTTTAAAAATGTCCGCCCTGGAATTTGACTGTTATCATGAGTGAAGTCACATGATTTTCTGTGCCTTCCTACTAACAATGTTTGTGGGTAGGTTGTGGGTTTTCCCCCCCAGTTACGTGTATGGTGTTCTCACAATGTTATTCTCAATATGCTCAGTATTTTTATGGAATGCAAATGCACAAAACCTGCTTGTGTGATATACTATGTGTGCTTGCTTTTACCTCATAGTTCAGTGTTCAGAATGGGAATGGAAGAGGAAACCGAGTCTAGAGAAGAACCTCTGCTGCTCAGAACTTGCAGCACACGTGATCTGTACCCCTGTACCATCTGTGAGTGCTAATAAGTTACTTGAAACAATACTTCAAACAGTTATCCTAATCATGTGATTTGTTTGAACTTGCAAGGCTTATACTTGTAGTTCACTCAGTTATCTGTGTTACAACACTGTACTGCCTTCGGGAGAGTTAAAAATTCTCATTTCAACTGTCCAGTTTTACAAAACTTTAGCAAGTAAGGGAAAAAGCTCATCTCCTTTCAAGTATTCGTAATTAGAGGTCAATCAGACTAATAGAGGGTAAAAGGTGGGGCAGACGCACCAATGTGAGAATGTGGACAATCGGGCACATTTGTCTTGAGGAGGTGATCAGCTCATTTGCAGGAGCATCTGTAGGCAGGCACTTGGAGGTTATGTACAATCTACAAGCTGATCTAATGAGTATCATAAGTGATATTTTCACATACCTTCACCAAGTGAAAGATGAGATATACATTTCTGTCATTTGTACTGATGAAAGTCCCAGGTATTGCTAATACCATTATGTTTATTGCTTAGATTTATCATTGAAGCTCATGCTAAATTTCAGCTAGAGGTTAGTGGGAATAAATATATAATTTATTTTGCCACCCAAGATTATAGACTCACTGGAATCTAGACTCTAGAGTTCTGGAATCTAGATTTACCAAAATATTGATATAAAGTAATATATAATATAATATAATATAATATTATGTTTTTCCATGCCTATTTTTAAATTACTTTGTCGTTATTTTATTTAGGAATTTCTAGGACATAAGAATTCCAGAATTTTCATAAATGTCTTAGACGCTTAATAATGATCATTTAAATCAAGAGTTTAATTTCTTTCTTTTTTGCTACGTTCCCCTTTCTTCTATGCTTTTCTCTTTACCATATATATATGTATGTATGTATATATCTATCTGTCTGTCTATCAATTGCCTTATTTGAGTACTGTATCAAGTACTCCATATACAAAAAGTTTGTGGATTTTAGGTTGCCTGAGTCTTGCTATGCCCCCTAATGTTTTTTTCTTTTAAGATTTTATTTATTTATTTGACAGAGAGAGACACAGCAAGAGAGGAAACACAAGCAGGGGGAGTGGGAGAGGGAGAAGCAGGCTTCCCGCCCAGCAGGGAACCCGATGCGGGGCTTGATCCCAGGACCCTGGGATCATAACCTGAGCTGAAGACAGATGCTTAATGACTGAGCCACCCAGGCATGCCCCCCCGCCAAATGTTTTTTCTTTTACTCTTATACTTGATTGATAATTTTGCTGGATGTAGAATTCTAGGTTCAAAATAATTTAATCTCAGAATCTTGAGAGGAATTTTTTCCATGGTCTTCAAGCATCCAGATTTATAGATGATACATCTGCATTCTCATTTTAACTCCATTCCTTTGAAGCTGAAGGAAACTCGTTTCATATTTCTGTGATTTTAGTTTTTATGATTTTTCTCTTTATCTTTGAAGGTGAATTTTTACTCCACTGAGAACATGGCAACTTGGCAATTGATAGCTTTTTTAAATGAAAGATTTACATTTTTTTTTTCCACCTCAGGGAGATTTTCTGCTATTATTTTTGAATTATTCCAACACTGCATCCTCTTCATTCCCCCTTATTGGAATTCCTATTAAATAGAAATAGAAACTTCTGGATTGATCCTTTATTTTTCCTAATGATTTCCTCACACTTTCTGCATCTTTATCCTTTCAGTGTGTTTTGAGAGAATTGCTTTGCTTGATCTCCCAGGTCACTAATTTGTTCATCAGTTGTGTCCATGCTAAGTAACTGGAAACCATGAGAGCTACAAAATTGGAAATCATGAACATTTACAGGAGCTTTCTTTTTTAACATATATTGGGTCACAGACTCATCAGCCCTATTGGATTTTATATTCCAATGTTTCCATTTTCTTCAAGTTCCTGACTGAGCTCATTTACTGTTTGTACTCTTCTTGTGTTTCCAGTGCTGCCATGGACATATTTTGCTTTCATTTTTTTCCTCTGTGATTTGGAAAGGGAAGGAAGCTAGAAGTTTTCATCAACCATCTTAAATCTGCAATCTGTTTATTGGTGTCCAGTATGTGTCATGTTCCATTTTAGTCACTGCGTGGCCAAAGCAGACACATAGAGATCCCAATCAAGTGGAACATCATGAACATCTCAGACAGCAACCATGCTCCTCTGAGGCACATGGGAAAAGGTGGGAGACAGAGGAGAGAGTAGTCTGAGCAAGTCAGCGTTAAGGCTCTGAGGGAGGATGGATTTTATTTTGTATGCACCAAGGAGTTAGCAAGGGATTAAAAGTTTCTGGGAAGATAATTGTATCAATACTGTGGAGGATGAAAAGGAGAAAGGCAGGACTGGAAAGGGAAAGCCACTTGCGAGGCAATTGCTATAGTCCAGAAGGATCATGATTGCCTGAACTTTTGTAATGACATCAGAGACAGGAAGAGGAGCATGATGTACCTGACCCCAAACCTTCTCTATATGCACTTTTATTCAAAAACAGCAGGAAATCTTATGTAAAGATCTACATGAAATTAACCAACCACAATGGTCAAATTTTTGTATTTTGTTTTGTTGCTTTTTTCTTATCTACATTGTAGTAAAAAAGAGAACTGTCAGTAAATTTCTATAACTTTACCATTATATGTTATATGGATTCAGGTCATATATTTCATGCATAATGGGTAGATCATGGGAATGCTAGAAGATGAAGCTATATTAGGATTGTGTGGGAAATTTGAATATTAGTGGCAAGGAATCACAATCAATTCCACATTGTGAACCTAGATAGTTAGATGTGATATTTAGAGGGTAAGATAATTCATCCCTAAACTCCAGGGTGGATTCCCAAATATGTGCTGGGTAGTTGAAGAAGTCAATGTTCCCTGAAGAGCAAGGGCATTCCTAGTTCAGGGATAACCCATTACTCTAATAGTAGAATTTACAAACAAGGTCACATTTCTCTGACTAGAGAGGTAGGCACTAGGAAAACTTAATGAAAGTGTAGTAATAAAAGTGATGAAAGTAGGGGCGCCTGGGTGGCTCAGTCGTTAAGTGTCTGCCTTTGGCTCAGGTCATGATCTCAGGGTCCTGGGATCGAGCCCCGCATCGGGCTCCCTGCTCCGCGGGAAGCCTGCATCTCCCTCTCCCACTCCCCCTGCTTGTGTTCCCTCTCTCGTTGTGTCTCTCTCTGTCAAATGGATGGGTAAAATCTTCAACAAAAAAAAAAGTGATGAAAGTATTTGCTCTACTCATAGTCCTATGTCTGACAAAGCACTGAGGTCATCCTGGCAAGACAGATGTGAAGCAGGTGTTGAAATTTAAATGGATGAGAAAGTGGTATAGATGCAGTAGATCAGTAATGGAGATGGAGGAGGTCATCAAGGAAATGGGTGTATAACAATGTATTATGAAAATGCCTTTCAGTTCTTTCTTTCAAAAGTTTCTTAATGTCAAATTTAAGGCAGAGTTTTCAGATTCAAAATTTTGACTGTAAAGTAAGCCCAGTTTTCTCAGACTGATATATTCTGTTAAGATATTCTTGTAAAAGTGAATTTCCCCACATACATATGTCTGTCTATTAACTGTCAAAAGACTTTCTACAGTCTAATATACAGAAGTAGGCATATTTATATTAACAAAAATACATTTGAAAACAATTATTCTAAATATTGCTTGAAATTTGTATTATGAATGGATACCAAATAATACTTGTGCTCAACTTTATCCTTTGATAAAGTGGGTTTTACTAAAATCTGTTATGGACTTTTTCAGATGGTATGTATACAAATTTACTGAAAGTCAATTAGTATTTATTGTGTGCCCACCATATACCAGCTACCACTGAGCAAATCAGGTAAAATATCCCTCTCTTGAGCAGTTTATATTCTCATGTAAGGAGACAAACTGTAATCAATAAACATAGTAGGTAAGTTAAATAGTTAGGAAGAAGTATTATTTAAAAAGTAAAAAATAAACAAACAACAAAAAACTGCCAGGGTAAAGGGGTTCAGAAGTATGGGTGGGATATTTCAATTTTAAATAGGTCATTCAGGGTGGGCCTCACTGAGTGAAGACATGAAGAAGGTCAAACACTCAAATAGGAATATGAACTATTACCCTAAGTACTCTGCAAAGAGAAATTTGTTTTCAGAGAGAAATCATGATTTATCTTCTACTTAAATTGGCCAAACATTTTGATTTGTCAAAATCCCAAATACGCATTAACTCCAGCACATTCCCTTAAATATACTGAAGTTCTTTTCATATTAACATCTAACTACTTTTGGAACAATTTCAATATATTAGTATGTATCATAAAATCAACATATTTGTTTATGCCTATCAGAATCTAAGATGCAGGTATTCCTTTTTTAAAAAAAATTCTTATATATATCAACAAACCAGGTATTGTACCCCTGAAATGTTTTTTAATGTATATATGTATTTTTAAATTAAATTAAATTTTATTTAATTTACATATATTGTATTATTAGTTTCAGAAGTAGAGTTCAGTGATTCATCAGTTGTATATAACACCCAGTGCTCATTACATCACATGCCCTCCTTAATGCCTATCACCCAGCTATCCCATCCCTTTACCCCTCCCCTCCAGCGACCCTGAGTTTGTTTCCTATGGTTAAGAGTCTCTTTTGGTTTGTCTCCCTCTGTGATTTCCTCTTGTTTTATTTTTCCCTCCCTTCCTCCATGCTCCTCTGTTTTGTTTCTTAAATTCCACATATGAGTGAAATCATATCATAATTGTCTTTCTCTGATTGACTTATTTTCCTTAACATAATACCCTCTAGTTCCATCCACATTGTTGCAAATGGGAAGATGTTACTTTTTGATGGCTGCATAATATTCCATTTTATATATACACCACATCTTCTTTATTCATTCATCTATTGATGGACATCTGGGCTCTT
The DNA here is from genome assembly GCF_004348235.1 of Phoca vitulina. NCBI lineage: Eukaryota > Metazoa > Chordata > Mammalia > Carnivora > Phocidae > Phoca > Phoca vitulina. The sequence continues at coordinate 28,993,764 of NW_022589713.1, forward strand.
TCCATAGTTTGTTTATTGTGTACATTGCTACTATAAACATTGGGGTGCAGGTGCCCCTTCAGATCACTACATTTGTATCTTTGGGATAAATACCCAGTAGTGTAATTGCTGGGTTGTAGGGTAGCTCTATTTTCAACTTTTTGAGGACCCTCCATACTGTTTTCCAGAGTGGCTGTACCAGCTTACATTCCCACCAACAGCGTAGGAGGGTTCCCCTTTCTCTGCATCTTTGCCAACATCCGTTGTTTCCTGAGTCTCTAATTTTAGCCATTCTGACTGGTATCTCATTGTGGTTTTGATTTGTATTTCCCTGATGCCAAGGGATGTGGAGCATTTTTTCATGTGTCTGTTGGCCATTTGGATGTCTTCTTTGGAGAAATGTCTGTTCATGTCTTCTGCCCGTTTCTTGATTGGATTATTTGTTCTTTAGGTGTTGAGTTTGATAAATTCTTTATAGATTTTGGATACTAGCCCTTTATCTGATAAGACATTTTCAAATAACTTCTCCCATTCTGTTGGTTGTCTTTTGGTTTTGTCGACTGTTTCCTTTGCTGTGCAGAAGCTTTTTATCTTGATGAAGTCCCAGTAGCTCATTTTGTACCCCTGAAATGTTTAAAAGCATCTTCAGAGACGCCTGGGTGGCTCAGTTGGTTAAGCGTCTGCCTTTGGCTCAGGTCGTGATCCGGGGGTCCTGCTCAGCAGGGAGTCTGCTTCTTCTTTTACCCCTCCCCCCGCTCGTGTGCTTTCTCTCTCTCTCAAATAAGTAAATAAAATCTTTAAAAAATGAAAATAAAATAAAATAAATAAAATAAAATAAAATAAAATAAATGCATCTTCACCCACATCTCAAGCTGGACTATGCTTGAAATCATAAAAGTTCATGATTTCTAAGAATGATATAAAGGGACATAGGGATTTTGAGTGGACATAGGGCTCAAAATAGTTGAAGTCTTTTAATTTTTAAAAATTCAATAGTTTGGGGCAACTGGGTGGCTCAGTTGGTTAAGCGACTGCCTTCGGCTCAGGTCATGATCCTGGAGTCCCTGGATCGAGTCCCGCATCGGGCTCCCTGCTTGGCAGGGAGTCTGCTTCTCTCTCTGATCCTCCCCCCACTCATGTGCTCTCTCTCTTATTCTCTCTCTCTCAAATAAATAAATAAAATCTTTAAAAAAAAATTCAATAGTTTTTCATTTGAAATATGTAACATGGTTTCCCTTTTCACGTGTGTTCATCTTCCACCTGAACAATATTTGTTTGTTGAGGATATAAATGCCTCTGCATTTAGCTTTATAGTTAGACAGCAGGTTCGGTCTGATTGCACTGAATAAGGTGCAGTGATTTGCACTCACTCTTTCATGAGATATTAATTTTAAAGGATATTGGAATAAACCCTATGCATTATATAGATTTGCCTATTTAAAGGTGTTTGTTTTTATGACTTTCTGATTATTCTCTCACTGTCCTAAGTACTAAACTATCTCTTCTTTATTTAGTCATTATTTTAAGGAGCTATGAGCATCATGTGCCAACTTTTTAATTTAATTGATTAAAAGAAATACGCATTTTCTTAATCACAGTTTGCTTGGCCTTGCCTAGCTCAGCCTGCAGTGGGGGAAAAATTACAAAACAAGTAAATAATTTGTCCTTTTTTTGATTTTTAGATTTTATTTATTTATTTGACAGAGAGAGATAGCGAGAGCAGGAACACAAGCAGGGGGGAGTGGGAGAGGGAGAAGCAGGCTTCCTGCCGAGAAGGGACTCAATCCCAGGACCCTGGAATCATGACCTGAGCCGAAGGCAGACGCTTAATGACTGAGCCACCCAGACGCCCCTGTACTTTCTTTTTTTAAGTTTTGAACGTTAAAAGTAAATGTAAAATCTTACCCAAATAGTCAATACTAATTAAGTGATGAAGTTGTATTTTAAATACATAATTCAATGGAAAGAAATATCTTATGTCTTTTCTTTGAAAATCAAATACTTATTTGTGTTCTTATTTTTGGGTAGGAGAATCTGTACATTTACCTCCAGGAATAGTACTAACTGGATTGTTCCTGTTAATAAGACCAAAGGAAATAGAAACCTCAGCGTTTGCTCAGTTCTGTGCTGGGTGCTATGCAGAGCAAACAGAAGTGCCAGAAAACTTCATTGCCTTTGAGTGTGTGTGTGTGTTTCAGTGTAAGGGGGAAAATAAATTCTAACCATCCTGTAACTTTGTAGCCCTTAAACCTAGCAGATCATACTACTCCTTTAGTTATGTGTTGATGTACATGTTTGCTGTGGTGGGTGTTTGATATATTATGTTAGCTTTTCTTGATGTGGTTACACATCTTGCAATGAATGACTTCCTGGTTTTTTTGTATAGGAACAACTAACACTAGTGTTATGCTTCACTAAGATTTAATATTTCTCAATTTTAAAAATCCATTATTATGCTGTTATTTTTTAACCCCTACTATTTGCTCAGCTCCAGAAATAGAAACAAATAAGATGAGGCTTTTGATCTCGTTGAACTCCTAGGTTATTGGTGGAGGCAAAGGGGCTGCAGACATCGGAGTCACAGTGCACTGATTGAGGCAAGCACCAGCTACTCTGGGACGGGGTAGGAAGAAATGTCTAGTTCAGGGAGTAAAGTGGTAGGGATTGAGGGATTTCAAAGAAAACCCCATGGAGGAAGTGGAGTCTGAGCTGAGTGTCAGGGATAAGCAGGATTTAGTTAAGTGAAGAAGGCATGAGGAAGGCATTTTAGACAGAGGGAACAAAGTCTACAAAGCAAGGATGCAAGAAAGAACATTTGAAACACTTGTCCTTGTAAAATGCAATGACATTACCACTCACAAAAATATAAGCAAAATTGAGATGCCAAGTCTGGGTGATTGATATCCCATTTCACATCTGAATTATTGCAAAATCCTTAAATACAAAATGTGTACTCCCTTGCCATTGTTGAAGAGCTGGATGTTTGAACATGTTTCCTTTTTGCCAAAAGTAAACTCTTCATAGTGAGCAAAAGTTTTCCTTAATTTTCCTTATTATACCTTATTAAGAAAAAATACAGATTTTCCTTGATCAATAAATGACATGAGCAATTTTATACATTTCTTTGGAATTAGCAATACAGGATGGGGAAAAATCCCGCTTTGGTCTGAAGCTATCTTCCTGAGCCTGTTAGCAAATTTGAGACCCTCATGCCTTGACATCTGAGATAAAGCTGCCAGCCTCATCAGGAACATCATCAAGTACAGGATGTCCTCTCTCTCTCTTTCTCTCTCTCTCTCCCTGTCTCACAATCTCTCTCTCTCTCTTTCTCACACACACACACACACACACAAATAATGAACTTCATGCATTTTCCTTGGGAACAAAGCAACTGGTATCTTTTCTTCAACAAAGCATCATGTTGGACATTATGGGGTATTTTTATACTTTGAAAATAACATTTAGGGATTTTCATTTGGTATACTCAGTACAGAACCTGTGAAGTTATTCTCTTGGGTCCAGATAACTGTCTCTCAAGGTATATCTTAGACGATCTAGGTCAGAATCGTCCAGGATATTTTAAAAAAGTAGAAATTTCCTAATTCCACTCAGGGTCTATTGAATCAGGATCTCTAAATATGGGCCCACATGGAATATTTTCTGCAAGCCCCCCGGTGATTTCTGATACCCTCTAGAGTTTGTGAACCATTGGTGTAGATCTTGCATCCCCTTTGGCCCAGGGGTAATCTTTTAGGACCAAAAGTAAGTGAAAACCAGTAGCGTATGTTTGACTTGATCCACTGAGCTTTACAAGATTATCTAGAGTTCAGAATTGTAGTCTTTCTTGATTTCAGGATTCCTTCTAATCATTATGGAATAAAAACATCACAATTTTTTTTTGCACATACAATACTTTCAGAAGTCCAAGGCTCAATTTTATCAGCCAAGGGGCTATTAGCATTTATTTCTCCCTGATACATTTCAATTTATCTTACAGAAAATTTTTTATTCTTTATTGATTTATACCTCTCAAGATTCCATTTGCCTACAGTTTTTCTTTTTTTTTTTTTTGGTATTTATGATGGGCACTTAAACCTATTTAAATTATTTCTGAGCTACACCTCCCTTTGAATGCCATAAACATTTTCTTGGGTCACCAAAATGTCTAGTGTTACTTTTCCTCTACTTCTGATTTAAAAAATGTCCCTAGTTACTATTCCTCAATATGGTTTTTGCCCATGAGATCTTTATTGCATTAGACAGTGTATTAATCCCCCTGGCCATGTTGTAAAAATCTCCTTTTGAGTCCTCCTGGATTTATAACTGGAACAACTAAGGAGCAGGAGCGATTTTTTAATGTTTTCTCCCATCCTCTGCTTTTCCATGACCAGGTGAAGAATGAATGGACATGATGTTGTAAGATGTTTTCCACTCTCATCAATGCTAGGAAATCCAACATATACGGGATCCCCCAAATTAAGTGCAATCCCATAGAATAGCCAGAGTGAAATCGAATCCTCTCCACTTCTTCTTTCTGAACTGTGTTACCCTATTTTCCAGGGTCCCACTGGGAAGTAAAAATTACTATGAGTATCATGATAGAAAAAGTCTATTATTGGAAGACCATACACAAATATGGGAGAAGATGAAGAGAAGTCCAAAAGGAAGACTTGAAGGATCACATAAAAATCACTAGCCAGCCCTTCTGACACACTATACAAAAGAACAAGTGATAGCTTACAGGAAAATCTGGAAGCTAAGCATGTCCAGATGCTGAAGTTGTATTATGAAGGACAGCTGGTCCAGAATACATGCAAGCTGTTGCCTCGATGTCAGGCGGTGGGTCTGCGGTAGCTGTTGATCAGCAGGACCAGCAGTTTGGAAGAACTGGACACAAGGTAGGGGTTAAGCAAGGACATGGTGGAATCCACTGGCATCTCTCCATCTATTTCTCACTGCATCTAACCATGAAAACCTTCAGAGCATAATGGCAGAGCTTCACCTCCACCTATCAAAAATGTCATGTGAATTTCTCTTTGGGTCAACTTTAATCTAGAAAGGATTAAAGGATGAAAGGAGGTTTAGGGAAAATTCTTCCAGCGTAACCAAGTTGACAAGTTATCAATACAAAACCTCCATAATCATTATCTGTTTGATGCATATAGTTTTATTGTTCCAGGCATTATGTTTTATTTCCTTTCACAATAATAACCAAGATTTTGTCTTAACTTACTTTAAAACAGGTAGAGAGCTATAGCCTATCCCTCCCTGCCCTTCTGTACTTTGTACATTGTTGATACTGCATAAATGTGCTTTTTCCTAACTGAATTGGGTGAAGTTTTGAAAAGTTAGTAACCAATCTACATGTACACTCTTGAGAAGCTGTATGAAGTCTCTGAGGACACTGGGAACCGTGTCTTCATGACTCTCATTATAAGTCACTCACCTTTCTGGATCTGATCCCCCACATTTCATATAAGAGTCTCTTGATGATAGCGTACATTAGGTCCAATCCAGGGAACCATGTGAGTCCTTGCTGCATAAGAAACCACCCCAAAACTTGGAGGCTTAAAACAAGAGCAATTCTTATTTCTCTTGATTCTATAGGATGGCTGGTTATTTCCTCCACTGCTTTTACCCAGGTTCACTCATGAGGCTGAGTTAGCTGGAGTATCAGCTGGCCTGCAAAGTCCAAGATGGCTTCACTCATGTCTGGCACTGGAGCTTGCTGTTGGTTGGAGCATCTTGTCTTTCCTTCATATGCCCTTTGATTTTTCCAGGAAGCTAGACTGGCTTCCTTACATGGTAGCCTCAGTGCAGCACTCCAAGACAGCAAATTGGAACCTGTAAGACCTCCCAAGGCCTAGCTTCAGATGTCACATAATGTCACTTATTCACATTCTTTTTATCAAAGCTTTTTACAAGACAAAGCCAGATTCAAAGGGAAGGAAGATAGTCTCCATGCCTTATGAGAGATGACAGGTGTTGAGGCCATTTTTTTCAAAGCGCAGTACCAAATTGAAGTTGGAATTATTTTACAGTTAGTTTCTTTAGTAAGAACCCCACCACCGCTACCACCACCACCAAACACACACACACACACGCGCGCACGCACGCACACACACACTACATAGGAATTCTTTTATCGGGGGTTCTTAGCTGAGGTGATTTTTTCACCATCTTTCTCAAGAAACATTCGGTAATGTCTAGAGACATTTTTGATTCTCACATCTGATGGTGGGGTTGCTACTAGAATCTAGTGGGTAGGGGCCAGGAATATTGCTAGAAGTCTCATAATTCACAGGACAGCTCCTGATAACAAAGAATTATCTGGTCCAAAGTACCAATAGTGCTGAGGTTGATTAACTCTGTCTTATATGGAATATAATTCTAGCAAGTTGCCAGAGTAGAACTTAGGTCAAAAATAATACCTAAAGGTATTTTTTTTAGCCAGCCTGAAATGATTTAAAATTTTGAAGGGATCATAAATTTCCTTTTGGATGTAAAGGGACTTTAGGCATTCTGCCTTTCTAGCATTCATTATTTATGAACAAACCGTTTTAGATAGAATAGGAACCACTCAAACCCTTCTTTAAGATTCTAACTGAAAATAAAACTTAGATTTTTGAGACTTTCCCTATTAGTTTTAATTTTCAACTCTCATTCTGGCTTCTAACCCAAACCTAAGGGATGTGTGTACACACACACATACACACACACACACACACACACACACAATGTTTTAGCTACTTCTGTCAGAAATCTTTTAAGGGCTTTCCCACATTGTTCTAAAGGCTGACAGTATGTATTAATTGACCAACGTGCTTTTCTCATTAACTCAGGAATAACAATTTACATAGAATCCTATGATCTTTCAAACTGTATCTATAAATATAGGCTGATAGAAGTTAAAAAACCTACCATGGATTCTCCACCATGTTGTCCTTAGGGAGATTTAGATGTTCAAGGTTTCCCCTCCAGAACAAAGGAAAGTGTAATTTAAAACAAAATGAGATAAATTGGTAATAACACAAAACACATTAGAATTGTATTCAGTATTCAGTAAGAAATCAGAGTTCTTTAGGACAGAGAAAAATTAAAATGCTGAAATGGGAAACCATGGACAGCTTCTCCATTGAATTTTTAAATAAGAGTTTAAAAAACAGAAATGGGTTTACTTATGCACCATAGCTCTGTTTCATATTCTAATTCCAGTTCTTAAGCTGCTCTTGGCTTGGATGGTCATGACGTTGGCTTATTCACCTTTCTTACCCAAACACACTACATCTGCTCCACACCCCTCCTCCCCACGCCGAATGTGTGTGATCACAGGTAGTTTCCCTTATCAACAAGGATGTATTGACATTTCCTCTCAAGTGACAGAGGCTGTTTGTTGTTGTCCCTGCTCCAAAGCAGTGCTTACTAATGATTGTAGAGGGGTAAATTTTTGAATGCTATAATAGACATTTACTACACCAGCTCAGGCCTGAAGATTCCTGTCTAATTGAGAGAGAAAAGGGGGGGAGGAAGAGAGAGAGAAAGAAAGAGGAGAGAGAGAGAAGAAATTCTTGTAAATTCAAGAATCCATTAAGATCAACAAAATAGTTTCCCTAATCTATGGATGAGACCAAATTCACAACTATAATTAAGATCACTTCAGTTGCCTCAACAACAGATTATTTCCTCTTTTCAGCTAAAGGGTTGATGTCATGAAAGCAATATTTTACTTGAGAGAAATCACTGAAATCTGTTTGCTTAACAAAGCAATTATTGATAACTTGCAATTGCTTATTGCTGCCCAAATAATCAACTTGTTAGCAAAAGCAGTCTCATATCTCAGTAGTGATGTGTACTTCTATTTCAGAGAAGACTGACAAATAATATTTTGTCATAGAGATATGTCAGAAAACAATAGGCCTTAAACTCTGAGATGTCATATCTACATATGCCGGCAGGGTGTTACCCAAGTACTGAACACATTGTTTGAGTTTTCTGCTTTGGGAGTCCTGACCTTTGGCCTTCACTCCATTTCTCACTTCTAAATAACAGTCATGGATAATGGAACCAGATGTCTTTACCTTGTAGTGTCACAGAAACAATATCTTCCTTGGGAGACCTTAACATAGAGGGATCTTCCAAGGAGCAGATACACGATTTCATTTTGAAGTGCTCTCAGAATGCAAACATTTTCTTTGCAACCACAGCAGAAAAATATAGACATCCCAGGCAGGCCTTCTTCAGCCTTGAAGTAGCTGTTTTGTTTGCTTTTCGTCAAGGCTTTTTCTTCCCCACACTCAGAAGTAGATGGGCAGCAGTTTCTGGTGACATCGGCCCTAACTTGAGTTCTTGAAAATCTGAAACACTAGTTCTGAAGTATTTCTGCACCGAATCCCCATGGGATAGCTACACTCAAATGACTCACAAGGATAGCTGTACCCTTCAAACCACTTTAAGGCATTTCTTCCTTTAGATTGTGGCAATAAGGAGAGTGCAGGAATTAGACTCCTTTCCAACAGCCACGAGAATACCACCTGACAGTTACAGAGTGTTGCAGCTTTTCAAAGGACACTTAAATGCATTGCAGAGAGAGGCAGGAGAGTGTAATGGTCAAAAACTTTGGCTCTGGGGTCAAGGTGACATATTTTCAGTAATGTACAGGCTCAGTTTCTTTATCTGTAAAATATTAATAAGAGTGCCTAAGTTGCAGCCTTATTATAAAGATTAGATGTATGTAAATAACTCAGCTGTGTGGCTGCGCCCTAGTTAGCATGCAGAACTGGGAGCTATTATTGGTACTACCATAATGCAGGTGGCCTTTTCACCATTCGTGTTTCATATATTCAGACCTTAAAATAGTCATTATAGATTTATTGCTAATGCACAGAATTAAAAAAAAAATCCACATCAGAACTGAAGTCCCTGGAAAATTTGCTCCACGTTCCTGCCAAGGGAGCACGAAAGAATAAGACAGGCAGTAGAACCATCCATGACCAAATAAACCACATTCTCATTAAAAGCTCCTCCAAGATCATGGATTCCAGCTGACATCTTCTAAATCATATCTTCAAACATGGTGAACACGGGCTAAAAACATTGAGGTTATCAATTTTGAACTGGAGTCTAGCATTTGTATAGTGCTGACAGAGCACCAGCTAGAGCTGAAACAGATCAACTATGCTTCCTATTTCCGTGCTCCATGCCATCAGGAACACCTTCTTTACGATCTTTCTCGAAGGTGCTAATTCACTAAACAAACAGCACACGTTACCCCGGGCACCAAATCCTTCAGGACGTTCCCAAGTTGCCCATATTCCTTGGGAGAGTTTGAGGGCCACAGAACGCCCAGCAACTGTTTCAGAACCTGCCACCTGGCGTGCCAAAGAATTATGCACAAGAAAACCCTGGCGGGAAAATGCAAGATGCTAAACTAAGCATCTTAAAGAATAGATGTGAAAGGACTTAAAAGCTTTAAACCACCCGGCAAAATTCAAATTAGAAATGGATAGGTAGTCACATAAAGGATTTGAATTAGAATACAGAAATAACATGCTGAAGCCTGACATTCTGGTGTAGCAAAGCCATTCACTGATTCTGAAATGGAACACTATTCTGATACACTACATTTTATAGAAGTCCCAAATGCCAAAATTGGAACTTCGACATGTATGAACGAGGGGGAATCCTTTAAAGGATAGGCTCTCCTTGAGCATTTAAAAATATGACAGATCTAAAAAATTATATACACGTATCTTTTATAGGAACACATCACATTTGCGGAAAATCTAAGCCAAGGTTGCCCTGAGTGAGGGCGCTCAAGGAGAGCAGAGGAGCCTCGAGCACCGCGTTCTCCGTCTATTCACAGGTTGAAAAGGACAAAGGAGGCAACACCTGGACTGAATGTGCCTTTGCCTTGGTGTCATTCCAGAACTTTGAACCATTTACTTTTTTGTTTTCTCCCAACCCTGGCCACAAATACTTTCTTTTCTTATTAGCTTTTCATTGAGAAAACTTGAGAAAGAAGTGAGACTTCAAGAGATTGAAGTGTGTTAAGTATGTCCACCCAATGTGTTTAAGAATACTCTGCCATTTTGCAATTTCCATCTTGTCCTTCCTTTATGTCTATTACTATGGCTTTGGGTCTGGTGTTAACATGTTAAAATGTGTGTGTGTGTGTGTGTGTGTGTGTGTGTGTGTGTGTGTTAGATGGTTCTATTATTGGAGAATAATATTTCTGAGATGGCATCTCGGGTGAAGTCATATTCTTTAAGGAGTTCTGCTAATTATCTTGGTATGTTTTGCCTGAATAGAGAGAAATATGCTTATTCGCCAAGGTTTTCCTGACAAAACTGTAACTTTCACTTAAAGTTTGCTTTTCTCTGACTCTTAGACACCTCCTCCTTCCACCTCCATAAACACACACACACACACACATTGTACAATTCTGGAATGTCATTTTTTTAGAGTCTTCTAAATCTTTTAACTCTTCTCTCTCTTTCTTTTTAAAAAATTCCCATTTTTCTTTCTTTTCCCAGGACCTGTATGAACCCCACCCAGAGTGTCTCTCTAATCCTCTTGTTTACTGGTCTAGTCATGAAATGTAATTTAATTTATTCAGTAAGCTTTTTTTTTTTTCCTTCTGAGAATCTCAAAAAGGAAAAGTCATGAAAATTGCTTCTATTGGTCAGAACTTCCACATGTGTCAAAGCTCTGATCAGGAAAGAGAAAAGAACCAATCTTTCTTTTACATGGGAATTGAATGATTTATACAAATTAGTTTGAAATTTGCCACAGAAATAAGATCCCTGGAATTTTTCAGGTTTTTTTTTTTTCCTGAAAAGAACTAGTTCTTGAAGATATCATCTGGAACAGAGAGTACATTGTTGGTTTTTTTTTTTTTTTTTTTTAATAATTATGAAGATGGCCTGAGTAAACCTCTGGTTCTAGAAAATTCCTTTTTAGAGTTACTGTAAATATTGAACAGTGGTTCATGAGTCATGGGGATAAACAAGTTTTGCACAAGTTATTCACATGTGCCTCAGTGAACAAATTTTATTTCAGAAAGGACATGCCCTATAGGAGTTAAAATTATGGTATGCTGGGAATTCCAAGATGTCACCCGAATCTGAAAACACTATTGTGACGCAGTACTGCTACCATCTGCATTTTTGGGGTCTATTTTTTTTTTGACAAGGAATCTGAGTCTTCTGGCAAGCAGGATGCCATGTCTTGGTGACTTCCGCCTGAGAGCACATGCACAGCTTCCTGTTTTGGTCTGATGGCTTCCCCTGGGCTTTCATAGATGCAAAATTACTCACACAGAGATGGGTTGCCCATGCAAAAAAGTAGGTGTCTTATTTTTGGAAAGCTTTATTTCACATTATCGTTGTCGTTTTATTCTACTAAGTCTATTTCCTCTTATATTTTACACTAACACTTAAAATGTCATTTCAACTGTCTGTGGGAAATACTTTTTTTTTCTCTCAGGTTTATTCCTCTTGTTCTCTATTTTCCTTCTTCTCCCTTGGTCCTGCTCTAATACTACTGCTTCATTTGCTTACAATATTAATGACCAGCTAAAAATGTTTTATGGTGTACATTGTGAATTCTTTGGGTCAACCATTTAAAAATATTTGTGAGCCTTTCCTGTCTCCGCATGTATATATACCCTGGTACAAAGATGCCTCAAATGTTCATTTTGCTTTCAAGTGGTTTACAGTTTGGGTTGGGAGTTATACTTACAGAAACTGTAGTACAAAATAAAAAATGATCAGCTCCTAAAAAAGGTAAAGATGAAGTACTGTGAGGAATTTTCTCATGTACCTTTTTGACCATTGCAGATCTTCCTTTGTGAAGTGTCTGTTCAAGTCTTTTGCCCATAATTTCCCATTGGATTTTTTTAAAAAAACTGAGTTGAAAGAATTGTTACTATGGTCTGGGTGTAACGTCTTGTATGTATGTATTTATTCCAGGACTTGGCTTGTTTATTCATTTTCTTAAGGTTTTAATTTTGATGAAGTCCATTGTATGTCTCTCTCTCTCTCTTTCTATATATATATATATATACACACACACACACACACACACACACACACACACACACAAAATATATCTATAGATATGTAGATTTTTTAAGTTAGTGCTTTCTGGGTCCTGTCAAAGAAGTTTCTGCCTTCTGTAAAGTCATGAAGATAATATTCCTGCTACTCCTGTGTTTTCTTCAACGTCTAGGTTTACATCATCTATCATAAGGGAAATGTCGTTAGGGAAATGCAAATCAAAGCCAATGAGTTATCACTACACGCTCACCAGAATGGCTAAAATTAAAAAACTGACAATACATGCTCAGTGTTGGCAAGGATGTGGAGTAACTGGAATCATCACATACAGATGGTCCCCAACTTTCTATGGTTCAATTTAATTTTTCGACTTCACGATCAGGCAAAAGCAATATGCATTCAGTAGAAACAGAACTTCAGATTTTGAAATTTGATCTTTTTCCAGTTAGTCGTACATGGTAGGATCCTCTCTCGTGCTGCTGGGCAGTGGCAGGCAGCCCGCAGCTTCCAGGCAGCCAGGTGGTCACGAGAGTGCACAACCGATATGCTTACAACCATTCCGGTCACATAGGACCATTTTGCTTTTCACTTTCAGTACGGTATTCAATTAATTATATGAGCTATTCAACACTTCCCTATAAAATGGGCTTTGTGTTAGAGAATTTTGCCCAATCGTAGCCTAATGTAAGTGTTCTGAGCACCTTTAAGGTAGGCTAGGCTAAGCTTTGATGTTTGGTAGGGTAGGTATATTAAATGTATTTTCAACTTAGGATATTTTCAACTTACAATGGGTTTATCAGGAAGTAACCCCATTGTAAATAGAGAATATCTGTACTGGTAGTCGGAATATAAAATGATGACATCATTTTGGAAATCAGTATGACATCTTCTCATATAGATAAACATACACCAAACCTATGGGTTAGCACTCATGCTTTTAAGTTTTACCCAAAAGAAATGAAGACATATGTCAACAAAAGGACTTGTACGAGAATGTTCATAGCGTCCTTACGCATAATAGCCGATCATTCATCTGTCAGTAAAAGAGTAGATAAACAAACATTGATTTATTTATACAATGGAATATAACTCAGTCATAAAAAGACATAAAATACTGATATAGATGAATAATATGGATTATTCTCAAAATGTTCAGCTAAGGAAGCCTTCCACAAAAGAGTGTCTGCTGTATGATTTCACTTATATGAAATTCTGGAACAGATAAAACCCTTTTGGGATAAAATAAATCAAAGCAGTAGTTACTTTTCAGGGTAGAATGACTGGAACAAAGAAGGAGGAAACTTTCTGGGGTGATGAAAGTGTTCTATGTTTTCATAGAAGTGTGAGTTGACACAAACGTGTGAATTTGTCAACACAGTGAATGTGCACTTAGAATTTCTGAATTTCATTGTATATAAATAATCCCTCCATAAAAATAGTGACAAAAGGCCTGAAGGGGCAAATTGAGCAGCTGATTGGTTAGAAATATGACATTTGGGTTTAAGAATGGTTTCCGTACTCAGAGGGCCCTGGATTCAAATCATAGTTCTGAAAATTAATAACCCTATAAGCTGAGGTTAAGTAATATAACTTCCTTGAACTTCAGTTTTCCATTTGCAGAACTGGAATGATTTCTTCTTTCAAGAGACATTGTAAGAATGTTTGTAAAGGGCTAATCACAAGGGCTGACATAATGTGTTAAATTAATGTCACTTGAATAATTCTCCTTTCTGTCCCTTCATTTTTTTCTTGTTATTATTGAGTGAAGTGTCAGATATGATTGTGAGGTTTTGAGTTACAGTGTTTGGGAAGATGGTAAATTGTTAACAGAAGTACGAACGCATTAGCAAGGTCATACCTGAGAGACAATATAATGGGTTCTCTTTTGAACCTAATGAATTTGAGTGGAGATGTTCTGAATGTAGTCGGCAATAATGGGTCTGGAATTTGGGAGAGAAATCAGAAATGGAGCTTTGGATTTGAGCTGTGATGAACTGGTAAGCCAAATCTCCAGGGGTCAGGGAGAGCTCTGATATGCGGTATTTGCTGATTTCCATGCTGTGAATACTTCCAGCAAGGCCAGTTTCAAGTTACTAAACCAGTTTGCAGAATTCCTGAGTATTTACCAATGAGCTTTCTCCAGCTGGTGCCTGCCGGCTCTAGTATTCTAGTAGATCTGAGTCATTTGCTGAAACAGAACAAGGGAGAGATACAAATCTTTTCTCATCTTGTACCAGGTCCTCTTGCCTTCGGAATAACAATATGTTTGAGTTCTTTTGCTGTGAGTCCCCATTTCTGAATGTGTCTCAGTGGCTCACATCTTTTTCTGCTGTAGAATGGAAATACCTTATCATCTTACGTCCACTGCTTTTAAAGAGGGCCTCCGCAGCACAGTGGTTTACCCACTCTCTTGTTGACATGATACAGTTTCTTTATCCTTTTTTAAAACAGAGGCTGCTCTTTCCAGGGATGTCCAGCAGATGCGTGAACCTGGGGAGGGTTCAAGCACAGCCTCATCCTGTAGAAGGGCAACTCTTCACTGTCTCAGGCAGCTTCCGCTGCTGGGCTCCTGCCTCACTTAAGATTATAGTTCCTTTCTCCCTTGCTGGAGAAGAAAGGAACACTTTCAAACTAAGTTCTTCATCTCTACCTCCCATCCCATCCCCCACCCAGTGCATAAGTCTGTATTCGCCTGAACTGCAGGTGTAGACAGGGTTCAAGTCTCTTTCCGTGGGCTGTTGGAACGCTGACAAACCATGGGATGAGGCTAAGCTCATATTTACTATAATTGAACTGTCCGTAGCAATAAGGACATTTTGTCAAAAGCGCATGGGGACTAATTCTTAACCCACAGACCAGCTAAGATGCTCTGTTAAATGTACATTTCCAGAAATTTTTTGTCCTAAAAATAAGTATTTTTGCACAGATGTTTCTTTTCAACATTATTTATTACAGAAAACTAAATTAAAACAACCCATACACCCACATTTCCGTAGTAAAATATGACATACCCATTTAAAATAACATTATGTACTTCCTAAATTTATTTATGAAAATTTTTTTATTCACACTATATACTGATCTATTTACCATTTTAGTCTGTTAAAAATATGGAAAGAGAAATCACTGGAAATAAGTTTCTCAAACTATTAACAGTGATTTTTTTTTCTTATGATCAGATTATGGGTGGTTTCCTTCTCCTTCACTATGTACTTACGAGCTTTTCTAAATTTTCTGCACAACAAACAAAAAATGTCTTTAACAAATTCTGAGGACTCCAGAGATTGCCCTTGTATTCCAATATCTTTGGTTTATCCACTCTAATTTTTTAAAGCTAAAAGTCCATTTGAAGTACACAGTCAAAATATTTCTAAAACACATCAGACACGTGTTTTGTGTCATAAAGTTGAGGGTCCTTCAGTCATGCACTGTAGTAGCATTATCTCTCTGGTTATTTCCTTCTACACTTCAAGAAAGGAGGGTAGTTACAAAAATAGGAGCCTAAGCTTTCTTCACTGCAAAGTCATTTTGATTTGTAGGTAATTCAAATCTTCAAACCTTCAAAAATATGTATTACTATATTCTTGAGTTATATTTTTCCAAAAGCAATTTTACTATGAAAAATTTCAAGCATACAGAAAAGTTGAAAGACTATTACAGTGACTACTCAGAAATCCAGCAGCTAGATTCATAATTAACATTTTAATATATTTGCTTTATCACATATCTATTTGTCCATCCATCAGTCCATCTTATTTTTTGATACATATCAAAGTAAGTAGCAGACATAAAGACATTTCACTTTTAAATACTACGTCATGCATATCTTTAGCTAGAATTCAATCTTTTACATTTCTTGTCTTTCAGGGTAAAATCTATATGCAATGGAATATGTAAATCTTAAATGATCATTCAACAAGTTTTGACAAATACATATACCTATGTCACACAAACTCCCAGGAAGTCCTCCCATGTTCCTTCCCAGTAATCCAGGCACTGACCCTCCCAGACCCGACCATTGTTCTGATTTGATTCTACCAAATAATTCTTTTTCCAAGTCTAGAACTTCATATGAATGGAATCCTGCACCATGTAGTCTTTTGTGTCTGGTTATTTTCACTCAGCATGTTTTTGAGATTCATCTATGTTGTGTTTCTTGTACAAGACTTTTGTGGACACCTGTTTTTATTTCTTTTGGGTAAATACCTAGGGGTAGAATTGCTGAATTATAAAGTAGGTGTATATTTAGTTTTATAAGAAACTGCTCAACCTTTTTCTAAAGAGGTTGTACCCTTGTACATTCCCACCTATAATTTAGGAGTCCCATTTGCTCCATATTCTTGGCAACATTCGGCATTGTCTGTATTGTCAGTCTTTTTACTTTTATTTTTAAAAATTTTAGTCATTCTCATGGGTATATAGTAGGTCAGTTGTATTTTTAAATGTGTAAATACTTGCTTGGTTTCTTTGTTGCTCAAGTGGGAAAAAGGCTACAGCCGAGTTTTAGTCCGAGAGACCTGGCCTCACTGAGTCTACAGAACATTGAAATTGCACAGCTCCAGCATTTTGTAAGAATTGATTTATCTCCCATGGGGAACTCTCTTTTCTCAACATTTGAGAGGTATTTACTATAGGCTCCCTTTATAATTATCCCCAACATGATTGTTGGCCCCCTCCTCCTAAGTCCTTCTCTTCTGCTTCTCCTATGTCCCATTCTTCTTGGACCACATGGAGTGTTTACAGAGTTGCTTCATAGATTCCCAGTGTCTCTGTCAGGTAACTTGTCACATGCTTCCTTAAGATATAGGGATTTGTGTCCATCTCATGTCTCGTGTCTCTTCTCTCTTCTTAATCTATAGACACTTTGAAGAAAGGACAACATTTAATTTACCTTTGCATCATCCCCTGCACACAGTAGGTGCTCACTGGACATTTATGGAATACGTGATTGAATGGGAGGTGATGCAGTAGTTTTGAGCACAGATCTGGGGGCCAGACTCCACTACCTATCAGCTGTGTGATGTCATACCTTCCCTGAGCCTCAGTTTCCATTCAAAAAATGAGGATAATAAGAATACCTACCTTACTGAACCAAAGTGGGGATTAATGAGATAATTTTTAAAAAGATTTATTTATTTATTTTAGAGAGAGAGAGAGAGAGCATGAGCGGGAAATGCAGAGGAAAAGAGAGAAAGAATCCCAAGCAGACTCCACGGCAAACTACTGTGCCACCCAGGCACCCCCTAGGTAATCTTTTAAAAGTACCTAGAAGCATGCTTAAAGCAAAGTAAATATATACAAATAAAATTAACCCACCTCTTCCTTGACTCTTATATACAAGATCATAGAAAAAAACTGACTTTCTAAATCTATATCCATCCCACGATATGAAAAATTTCCTTAAAAAAACAAAACAAAACAAAACAAAACCCAACCCAACAACAAACAATTGCAAGCATTTAACCCAATGCTACTTCTCCAAGTATTCTAGCCATGTTATTCAGAATTCAGTGAACAGTCATTTTAACTGTAGTGATTCTATAACCTTTGATCATATGACTTTCACCCTCCAAAGTTTTAGACTAAGCATATTGGTAGCATTTTTTTTTTTTTTTAAATCTTGGGTCTTACACTGTCTTTCTTGAAGGGCCTTGATCAGATCTGCAATATTGAAGATGTAAACTTTATTCTCCTGTCTCCTTTAAATAGAAGGATAATTAAATCCTTAATGGTCCCAAATATTATTTAACTTGTCTTACATTCAATTGCTTTATATGAGAAAGGGATGCATCTTTAACAATAAAGTGAACAGGAATTATTAACAGTCTTTATGGTCAATAGGACCTACCTGTTCTGAAAAGTCATGTCATACAATCTTGAAAGAAGACTTAGGGATTTTCTACTGGAAGGATTTGAAAAAAGAGACCTGGATGGGTCGGTCCTGAGAGCAACTTCCTAAAGAGGAAAAGGCCAAATGATATCCCCGAATCTGTTAAGTCCCAGTGATAGTATGATTCTCTTTTTCTTGACGGGGCTGGATTCCATAAGGAAACATTTTGTTTTCTGGAGTCAGAATGCATGTGTCTGTCTCCATACAACGTGGAGAAAACATGCCCATGAAATCCAAGGAGAGCATTGACCACTGTGGCCTGTTAACATGTTTCTCTGCGTCTCCTCGGATGAAAGATTTCAAATCTCATCATCAAGGTGGTGAGAAGTATTGAATTGGAAAACACTAATACTGTCTTTCCAGATCGATTCGTCCTCGGTTGGTCACCTCAGAGCAAGAGAGGAGATATTAATGGTCACCTTGGCTGTTTTCCTGTGACCTCCAACATGCCTCACATTTTAAATTGAATCCAGATTGGGGCATCTGGGAGCAGGGAGTGGAAATCCACAGGGTGCAGAGTAGAGTAAAGGCTAGATGTGTCCACTTGGTATTAAAAGAATGCTTTGCAAGCAAAAAAAAAAAAAAAAAAAAGGCAACGGTGTTCAGTAAAAATGAGCGTCGTTTTCCCCTGCTCTGGCATCTGCTTGCTTTCACAATGGCCACAGTGTTTTCTTTACCTGGTAGGTGGCCTCTCCATGTATCGATGAAGCACTGCGTGAAAATGTGCCTCCTTATGTCGGAGGGAAATTTGCTTGCACTTCTTCCCCCTGCTCTTCTGTGCCTCCCTTTGTTCTAATCACACACGTGAGGAGAAAAGCCAGCGATAGCAGCAACCATTTTCTTCTCCAGCCACTTTTTTGGAGTTAATAATTCAAACGGATCTTTTACAAACTCTCATTTTATTCTTAGAAATGGCCTTATTGCTAACAGTCTGCTCTCCAGTTGTACTTTATCAAGCAGCAGATCTGTTGTAAAATGTGATGACTGGATTTCATCTGTTTTGCCACCCCCTAAGAATTCATTGCCCACAGTGCTTCGACTGCTGTTCTAAGAGACGTTTTAATTTTTGTGGTACATTGATTGATAACTGGGCTCCCTGGTAACATGGCCTTCCTTGAATAAGACCGCTGTTTTCTAGGTCTCAGATCCCCCGAAGACGCTACATAACTCCCTGTATGAAACAAATCTTCCACACCCTAAGAGTAATATCCCCAATCCCCAAGTGAGCAGATAACGCATGCAAGTGCCTTTGGTGTCTTCCTGCCTGCAGGTGACACAGATATGGGAAGGGAAGGTCCCTCAGGTCTTAGGTATGATGGAATCAGAGACACAGAAAGACAAACAAACCAAATGGGAAGACGGGCCACAATTCTGAAAAGTTGTCTAAATTGGTCTCTATCAAGTAATAAAATCGCAGGTACTTCTTCACTCCTTGACTAATTTTCTGTTGCTTTCAGGTGAACTGTGTAGAATCCCTGCTAGGTACCTTCAAATTAAAAAAATAATAATAACAACAAAGAGAGGGGGGAAAAAAGGAGTTTGCAGAAAGGAGAATGGTAAAAATCAGGAAAACAAAGGGCAGGAGAATCAGGCAAAAGGATTTGAATCACCAAGCTGTGGGACCCATGTTGTCATCGATTTATGAAAACCTCATTTTTAGACAAAACTTCACATAATTCTCTTTGATATATCAAGGCCAAGAGACTTCATGTTTGCATATACCTCAAAGAAGGGGACAATGATATAGGTCCTAATAAAATCAACACTACTGAATAGTGAATTTGCTAAGTCCACTGCATGGAAGAAAGCTGGGGGTTTGGTAAAACTTTAGCAGGTAATCTTGCACAAAACAAGTTCTTAGGAGCTTACCATGCCTAACAATTTGGGTGAAATCCATTTCTTTCCAATTAAGTGCATCCAATGACTAATACATATGGAAGTAATGTTAAAGTTGAAAGGTCACGAGTTATAGTTCAACACCTTACATTGCTTTGGTAATGATCAGGGATGGTCCTCCTGTGGTCATTCTTGTACCCATTCCGAGAGCAACTCTTACTGCGCCTATCTTCTTTTTTATCGGGGGTAAGTGAGATGGGTTAGATAAAACTATCTCCTTAATTTTTGGCATTGTTTCTTCATTCCACCAATATCCTTTGAGCACCCACTGTGCTTCTGGCACCAGAAGTTGGGGATTCAGTAGTTTTCTGAATAAAACAGAAAAAAACTTCTGCCTTCATGGATCTTGTATTTTAGTGAATGAGACAGGGAGTAAACAAAAGATGTAAGCAAACTAAATAACATAATTGATAGTGATAAGGGCTAATAGTAAATAAAAGAGGGAAAGAAGGGAAGTTTTAGATAGAGTCGGTGAGGGTAGCAGCCTCACTGAAAAAGTGATTTTAAGTAAAGACCTGAAGAAAGTGAAAGAACTAACCACGTAGGTATCTGAAGATTGAGTAATCTAGGCAGACAAAAAAGCAAATGCAAAGGCCAGGGGCTGGGGCGTGCCTGGCATTTTTGTGGGGAAAAGCAAAGCAAAGAGGCTGGGATTACTAGAGTGGAATAAAAGAGGTGGGGGGAGTTATAGGAGATGATGTCACAGAGGTAATGAAAATCAGACCATGTAGGACCTTGTAAATCATAGAAAGGACATTGGCTTTTGCTTTGAGTCCCATGGGAAGCCATTCAAGGGCTTTGTGCAGATGACTGAGATGATCCTTTTGATAAGATCACTCTGGATGTTAATGCTGACAAAGAATAGGTGGAAGAGGGGCAAGGGCATATGGAGGGAGATCAGTTAGGAGGCTACTGAAATTATCCAGACAGAACTGGATCAGAGTGGTGGTAGTGGGGGTGGTAAGCAGGATACACTTTGAAAGTGGAGACAATAGGACTTGATAATGGCTTTCAGAATAAGAGTAGAGCTGGGCATGCCACCAGGATATTGATCTGAATAACTGGTAGAAGGAGATTCAGTTAAGATGGGGAGGACTGGAGAAGGAGGGTGAGAGTGTGCGTGTGTGTCTACGTGTGTGTGTGTGTGTGTGTGTAAAGATCTGATTTGGGGCATACTAAGAGCGATCTCTTTATTAGATATTCAAGTGGAGTTATCAAATAAGCATGTGGACATGTGAGTCTGAAGTTGAAAGAGAGAGGCCAAAGTTAGAGATAGAAATTTGAGGATCATCAGCATATAGGTGATATGTAAAGATCTCATGAGACTGGATGAGATCATTTAAGTCACTTCTTTGAAAAGGGGTTTGTGGATCGAACCTTGTGCTTCAGGGAGATAAGGAGAAATCAACCAATGAAACTGAGAAGGAATGGTTAAAACAAGTACGATGTTCTGGGAAGCCAAGTGAAGAATATGTTTCAAGGCAGAAATAGTGATCAATTGTGTCAACTGTTCTTGAAAGTTCTAATAAAATGGGAATCATCAGATAGGATTAGCCATTGCATTTAACAATATAGTGTTCATTAGTGACTTTGAGAAGAACTTAATTCTGTCAGGCTCAAGGTCTAAATAATCCAAGACACCTCATCAACCTCTATGGATTAAGTAAGAAAATAGGTTCAGATGTGAACAACTTGTTCAAAAGCAGGCTGGAGTAAGAGAACAAGATATTGAAGAAGAAAGTTCTAAATTCTTTACCTGCAACATCCTATAAATAAAAGTATGAAAATGATGTGATATTTAAAACAAACAAATAAGCAAACAAACAAGCAAATAGAACATCATCCAGGTAGGATTACCATAAGTAATAGACTTCAACAGAAACCATGACAACGGGGGAAAGAGTCCTTGTAGAAACTCTGTGTGTGTGCCCATGCGCATGTGTGTGCTCTGTTTTCTCAGTGTATTTGTCATGCTGTGGCCTTGGCAAGAATAAGAGCTAGAGCTGGGGAAAAATAAATAAGTGATTCCTTCTCTTTTGGAAAAAAACAAAACTAGTCTAATGTAAGTGGTTAAAAATCCTCTCTAAAGTTATCAATTTAAATGTAAAAATTCAATTAAAAATGGGTGGGGTTGCAGTTGTGGGACGGTGGGGATTTGGTAGAACGTGTACTTAGGTGGTAGAATTGGGGGTGGGGGATGGGATGAGCTTGGCCAAAACAAGAGCACATCCCTTCAACTTTTAGAGAGACTCAAACTCAGTGTGATTGGAATAAGAATTGGGAAAAGGGAGAGAAATGGAAGGGAGGGATCAGATTAATTTTAAAATTGGAAAAATGTAGACCTTTGCCCCATGAAACGCAGGAAAGGCAAATGCATATGGAAAATAATGATGATACTGTTTTACAGATTTGGAATTGCAGTTTTTGGCAGTCTCAACTAATTGAAATACAATTTTTTAAAAGAAAGCTGCCACAAAGCTCATGTAGTATAGGATAGACCTGGTACTGCCTTGCAGGGCAGAGGGGAACATTAAACATACTGATTCCTACTGGTTATCTGGGTGCCCCTCAAATTAGGGCCAGTGGATTTATTGACTAACTGCTGACAAATTCAAGAGTTGGGAGCAATGGGGATAATAGAAGCGAAGATGAGAGATGACCCATGAGAGAAGCAAGTTACTTACTTTAAGTCTTTCAAATAAGCCCCTCAGCAGTGCTGAGATACATTAAACCCCCATGCCTGGTGGTCTCTGCATCTGGGCTTTTAAGCCAGCTTAACCTAGTCCCACACCTCATGTGCAATGACTCCAGGGACTGGCTGGTGGTGTGAGTGCTCTTCGCTGTTCTTGCCCTGAATCTGTCTCTGGGAGACCACCAGCTCTTCTCTTCCCACTCCAGCTCCAGAGTCTATTTGTGCCTGTCTCTTAGGGAGTTGGGTCTATGTCTCTTTTTCCAGGGTGACTCTCGTAAGAGGCCTGGTTCCAACTTCACAAGACCCTGTCTCTGGCCCTAGCTCTCTTGCAAGGGAGGGGAGGAGATTAGACACGTTGAGACCACATTTTCTTAAGGCAGAGCATAATTAAGTCCATAGGCCGGGAAGTTTCCTTCCTTGTAGGCTCAGTAGTACAGAAACAAAATGAAGGATGGCAAAGTAATTTCTAAAGAATGAATAATTGCGAATTATTTTGGAAATGCATGTGCCACCTGCTTAAAACCCCCTTTACTTCTGGTAATCCACTAAATGATTCACTATGCACCACAGTTTGTCTACAATGTGATGAGTTAAAGAAGTTGCCCTGTTTGGAAATTTTTTCCTGTTTGGGAACATTTGTCCACGTGAGCTGAAAATCACTACTATCTTCCTTGAACTGAGGTATTTGAACAATTTGCACTATAAAGAAGTGAGAATGATAATTAAATTGGAAATTGTCTTAGGTCAGGATCCCAGAAGCAGATCCTGAGATGAGGATTTGTGTACAGGTGATTTATTTAAGGAAGTGCTCCCAGGAGAAATCAGTGAGGGAGTGGGGTCCTCCAGACAGGAAAAGGGAAGAAGTCAAGCAACATGTCTGTTTCAGGCCAAGCCCCTTAAGGGGGAGGCTTCAGCCTGTTCCTGCAAAGGGAGCCCTACAGTGGAAGTTGAGTAGTCTACCACAAGGCAACAGGGAGGAGGCTGGGCTTTTATACTCTTGCGTCACCAGTCGCTGCTGAGACCAACCCCAGGGCCATGTACACTCCCAGGGACTTCTGCTCCAACAGCCCTAGGCTAATCCTCTAAAGGAGAGTCCTATGCAGGAGGCCATTGGAAGTAAAAGCCACCAGTGCAGGAAGGAATGCACAGAAATGGTCAAAGGAATTCCAGAGGGTCTGGGTGGGGCACTGCAGTGCTTACACATCATAAACGTTTACGGAGCCTTTGCAAGTGCCAGGAAGCTTTCTTTTCATGTAGTATATCATTTAGTTCTTAAATACCCCTATGAATTATCTCTATTTTATATACCAAGGGACTGAAGTGTTAAGTAACTTGTAAGAATGTTCCATAAGGGTAAGTGACAGAGCCAAGAGTCAAATCCTGTTCTATCTAAAGACCATGTCCACAGTTACATTTCCCTCCTCTTATATTCCTTTCTGGTCACTTATTATATTCCTTATTACTCCCCTCTTTTCTCTCCTCCTATCATATTCCTATCTCCTTTGGTTATATATTCCTTGACAAAAGTGTGGGGTTCGGTTCAGAAAGGGATGGGAGAATTTGGGACAGGGTAAATAGAAAAAAGAGAGAAGATAAAAATAGTTCGTAATCAAAAAATATTATAACAAATGAGTGGGGAAAATTCTATGTCCAGAAGAAAGGAGGGAATCTAATAAGGATCTTCAAGTTCATGAAGGGTTTTAACCCAGAATAGACTGACCAGCTGTGCTCACATAACTACAGAGTAGAATAGAAAAGAAACCTCCTTGCTTTTGTAGCAGGAGGATTTAAGGTTGAGTTTTAGGGGGTTCTCCCTTGTCTTCATTGCTATTGAGCACTAGAGTGAAATCCTATAAACTCAAATTGGAAAGAAAAGAAAAAGAGAAGAAAAGCAAAGAAAGGTAGAAAGATGTGAGCCCAGCTTGCCACGCCATGCAAATGTATGAGATGTTACCTTGAACACAGCTGCTTCACACCTGCAAACTTCCACAGAGGGGGGACTGTGAATTTAAACAAACAAACAAAAGCAGTAAACTTCACCAGAGCCCAGGATGCTTGGGAACCTGATGGTCCTCCAGAAACTATCATATTGTTTGTGCCAGGGGAAAGATACATATTGATCTGGTCTGGTAGTTTGCTTCCCAATGAAAACACTTTGGTTTTTTTTTTTCACTTTTGTGGTTCCTTGTCTCCTAAAGAAAAAATCTCAAATGCTGTTCCATATATGTAAAAGAGCACTTTATGGAGAAATACAGAGAAATAACATTTTTAACACTACAGTGTGGCATAGAGCCAATGACTGGGTAGCAGAGAGAATGGACTTGGACAGCTTATCTTGTGAAGTGTTATGTATCTTTCACTAATCTGTTGTTTTGTTGTTCTCTGTCCATCCACTGCTCCTGCCCCCGGGGGCGGGGATTTTCTGTGTAAGATGTCCATTTAGATTTCTTAAATATTTCAAAAATTATATACTCAATGATGCATCTGTGTGGTATGTCCTGCAGCCAGACTGAACTATCTCACTATTTTATAATAGAGTACGTGCTGAAAATTCATTTAGTAATGAATTTGTCTTTGAATATATAAGAACATATTCATAAGATAGATCCTATATCAATATATCATATTCATATCTTATGAATATCTTTCCCATAAAAAGTTTGACTGAATGGTGGATGGACTTATGATTTGGGGTTATCATTGTAATCCCACCTGTGAAGGTACTATTTTTCAGCTACACTGTGGACTTACTTGACACTTCTGAGCTGGTTCAGAAACTTGGTCACCATTCATATCATTATTTCTCTGGAAAAGTGATTCCCAGTTTTGGATTTGCGACCCCAGGAATATCTCCATCCTAATAATACCTCTCGGTGGAGGTTTGAAAGGGAATTTTCTACACACTGGGTGAGGCCAATAAGGAAAAGTCAATTGTTCCCTGAAATCCATGGCTGCTTTTGCTGCAGCCAGAGTGGTGATTTGTTCTCTATAAAAGAGAATCCCCTACCTTCCATTTTAATAGCAGCCATTCACAGGACTGAAGAATTCGTACAAGAGTAACAATTATTATGACTGAGACCTTAGTATGTATCAGACACTATGTCATTCACTGTATGTATATTATCTTATGCAGCCTTTATAATAACTATAAAATAACTATAATTACTGTCACCATTTTGCAGAAGAGGAAACTGACTTAAAAGAGTCAACTTGCCTAAGGTTCTAAAAATAATAAATGCTGAAATTTGATGGAATCAGAGCTCTAGACTGCCTAACTTTAAAGCCTAATCATTTCATGGATATTGTGGTGGATATTTGTTGGTTGCATCCCTGATATTCATTCTCCTTTCCCATTATTTTCCTTTGGAAAATTTAGCCCTCACTACCTGTCCCCCATACTGTACCACATCATACCATAGCCATTTAGATTGTGTGGAATTGAACTCACCACCTGCTTTAAGAGTGAGCCCAGACTGACTTAAACCAACCACTATATTTTATTCCTCTTCACCATTCCTCCTGCCTTATTTTCTGGTTCAAATATGAGTAGGCAACTCAGTCAGACCAGTGAAATAGAATGAGAGGTTTGCTAGTCTTCTGGGAATGAGAAGCTCCCATCTTTAACTGTGTTCTAGAAGGATATGAAGTTCTGAAACGATGGTAGCATTTTCTTATTTGTAGGAGAGAGCATGGTTCTACTGGGGTAACCACTATGTAGTCTGAGTGTGAAGCCACTGGGGCAGAAGACATAGGTCAGAGAGAGAGGGGATTCAGGTTCATACTGGCAATGATTGATCTCCTGGATCAAGCCTTACCTGAAGTAAAAGCTGCTTCTGGACTTAACTGCAAACTTATTTGCTCAAACTGCCATCTGTAATTTGAGTGACTCTATAGGTTTTGTGGTACTTTCACCACAAAAAAGTTGTGACACAGGCATTGCCCAGGAAATGTACCTTCATTAAGATCCTTTACATCTTCCAAACCTCTGGTATGATGAAATTGACTTCCAGAGTCACATTCCTGAGACAATTCAGCAACCTAATTAATGAAATTAAAGTACACTCAGGCTATTCTTGTTAAGTGAGAAAAGATGTCCACTTAAAATGTACGAAGATTTTGAACAATACAGAATGAAAACAAAGAATGTGTTGGTTAATGATCTTAAGTTAGACAGAAAAAAACTTAATTAAATAATGCTATTCTCTGATTATTCTAGTTAATCGGAGTTTTAATTTCATAGGAATAATAAAATCTGGGGTCTGGACTTGTGTTTGAGAAGCAAAATTTTCAAATTATTTACATACGTTTAATTTAAAACTGTATGTACACATTGGTTTCTCATCCAAGACAATATATTAATATATCTTAAGCAAAGTATATTTTCCTTTATCTTGATAATTGCTCATTTTGCAAAAATTATCATTGGTCCCTTCCCTTCCATGTGGTAAGAATACATAACTATAGTTCTCAAGGTGCTAAATGGATCACATATAAAACCAAGTGCTTATCATCATACTCTAAATTAAGCAACTGAGAGACTCTGTGAGGGAAAAAAACAAACAGCACAGAGAAAACAGGAAGGTGGACAAGAAGTTGAGGCTCATTTTAAAGGTCATTTCACTGGAAAACAAACAAAGTTTAAGCTTAAGGCCCTTACTTGCTGGGGCCCCCTTCTAAGGTTGTGGGACGGACTCTGGTGATGTGTTCTTATAGCTGTAGGCGTTTCCAAAATTTTCAAAACCAGATGTTTTAATTGCAGTTGGTTAAGACAATTGTCTTTTCTCCCCTCTAATCTGTGCTGGCCTATTATATTCTACTTAGGCTTGACAGCATTGGAGTAACTACAGAAATTTTGGGGATCTGGCTAAGGGAAAGTTCTATTGGGGCTGCAGTTCAAGAGGGTTGTATTTATGTGTGTCACAAACACTTCCATATTTAGCATCGCAAGCCATCCCAGTATAGGATCGCCTTTCAGGAATAAACCATTCAGTTAACTGTGCCAACTCACCAGCCATTGAATCAAGAACCTTCAGGTCAGAGATTTTATCCTGATGTGAATGGGTGCTAAGGTGTCCAGCACTGGAAGTATCTACATAGTGAGGAGAAACTCAGGTTTCTCTGGAAATTCTTCCAATTATCAGAAATGTAAAATTGCCAGAGGAGGATTCAGTTCTTATCAATATGAGGTCAAATGGGAAGTTTGCTTTGGTCAAGACTATAATACATAATGCTGCCTATATAATTACTAATGCTATATGCATGTCAATAGAGGAAAGACTGAATTATCTTTTTATTCTCTTATAGGCAATATTATAAAATTGTCGTGAGAGAAATGAACAAAGATTTTGTGCAAAAAACTGTTAAGAAATGTATTTAGCAGTGAATTAGTAAATATAAACATCATTTTCATAAATTTTGTGTAATTTGTGATATTTGTCAGCTTTTCAAAATTAGAAAGATTTTCTGGTTTCTTATTCTGTATTAATATTCAATTCTGAGCCTAATTTAATATTTTATATTATGTTTTTCTTTTCTTAAATTAATATCCTCAAATAAACATTCTTTAGGCCCCAAACACTTGGATCTGACCTTGAACTATTCAAGCTTTAGGTAAGAAAAGAATTAGTTCAGGACGCCTGGGTGGTTCAGTTGGTTAAGTGTCCAAGTCTTAATTTTGGCTCAGGTCATAATCTCAGGGTCACGAGATCGAGTCCCACATCAAGCTCAGAGCTGAGTGTGGAGACCGCTTAAGATTGTCTCCCTCCCGCTGCCACTCCTCCCACTCTCGCCCTCCGCCCAAAATTGATAAACAAATAAAAAAGAATTAGTTCAACCTCTAGATAAATTCTGTTATCTCCTAAGGTTACAGTCTGATGACTTTTTGTGGGGTCACCATAGCTATCTTCTCAAGTCTTCATTAAAGGGCTTCTGAATTCCCAGAGCACCTGGGTGGCTCAGTCAGTTAAGTGTCTGCCTTCAGCTCAGGTCATGACCCCAGGGTCCTGGGATCGAGCCCCACATCGGGCTCCCCACTCAGCAGGGAGTCTGCTTCTCCCTGTCTCCCTCTCTGCCCACCCCCCATCCCTGGGCTCTCTTTCTTGCACTCTCTCTCTCAAATAAATAAATAAAATCTTTAAAAAAACGGCTTCTGAATTCCCATATAAAAGGAAAGATCAAGTTTACTTATTTCATATTTAAATTTTTAAAATCAGCTTTATTGAGGAACAATTGATATAAAATAAGTAGTGCATATTTAAAGTGTACAATTTGGTGAGTTTTGACATATGTTTGCACACATGAAGCTGTCAACATAATCAAGATAAAGGAAATGCCCATCACATCAGAAGTTTCCTCAAATTCCTTTGTAATCTCTTCCTCCTGCCTCTGCTCATGGCCTCCTCCTCTCCCCAGTCAACCACTCATCTGTTTTCTGTCACCATAGGTTAGTTTGCATTTTTGGGAAATTTTTATGAATAGAGCTGAACAGTATGTACCTTTGTGGGGGGATGGGATCTGGCTTCTTTCACTCAGCATAATTATTTTGAGATTCACCCATTGGTTGCTTGTATCAATGGTTCATTCATTTTTATTGCTGGGTAGTATTGCAATTGTATTGTTTGTTTATCCATTTTTCTGTGCTGAACATTTGTGCTGTTTCCAGTTTTGGGCTAGTACAGGTAAATGTACTGTGAACGTTTGTGTGCAAGTCTTTGTCTTAGTAAACACTTTAATTTTCTTGGGTAAATATCTGGAAGTGGATTGCCTGGATTATATTTAGGTATGTTTCGCTTTTTAAGAAAACTATCAAATGGTTTTCCATAGTAGTTGAACTATTCATTCCCAACAGTAGTGTTGAGTGTTCCAGTTGGTCTGAATCTTTGGTAACACCAGATATGGTCAATCTTTTTTTTAAAATAATTTCAGCCATTCTAATAGGTCTGTTATACTATCTTATTGTTGTTTTAATTTAATGCTGTTGAGGATCTTTTATGTGTTTATGTGCCATTTATATCTTCTTTGGTGAAGTGTCTTTTCAAATCATTTCCCCACTATTTGTTTTATTATTGAGATTTAAGAGTTTTTTTTAAGTGTGTATTTTGCGTGTAAGTTCTTAATCAGATATGTGATTTGCAAATATATTTTCTAAGTCTGTAGCTTGTCTTTTCATTTTGGTAACAGTCTATTTCAAAAAGCAGAAGATTTTAATTTTGACGATGTTCAATTTGTCAATATTTCTTTTACAGATTGTGCTTTTGGCGTCATAGCTAAGAAAACCTTATCTAATCCAAAGCCAAAAAAGTTTTCTCCTGGAGGTTTTATAGGTTTAAATTTTACATTTAGGTCTATGATCCATGCTTAGTTAATTTTATGTTATGAAAAATGGATCATACATATATACATAAATATGTGTACATATCCATGAGATATATATATATATATATATAAAATTGGGTATATATATATATTCAATTATTCCAGCTCCATTTCTTGAAAAGACTAATCTTTCTACTCAATTGCTTTTGAAGACTCATCAAAATCATTTATCTGTATATGTATGGGTCTATATCTGGACTCTATTCTGTTCTTTTCTTCTATTTGTCTATTTTTATACCAATACCAAACTATTTTAAGTATTGTAGTTTCATAATAAGTGTTAATTCTCTAA
The DNA here is from genome assembly GCF_004348235.1 of Phoca vitulina. Lineage (NCBI taxonomy): Eukaryota > Metazoa > Chordata > Mammalia > Carnivora > Phocidae > Phoca > Phoca vitulina. Next base: position 29,023,943 of record NW_022589713.1, read on the forward strand.
ATTTGTTCATCTTTTCCCACATTGTTTTGGCTATTCTAGGTCCTTTGAATTCTTTTATTAATTTCAAAATTAGTCAATTTCTTATAAGAAAGCCTGTTGGTATTTTAATTGGAATTGTTTTAAATTTGTGGATCACTTTGGAGAGAATGGATTTCTTAATATTATTGAGTCTTCAGTGAACGCAGTATCTCTCTCCACTTAGTTAGACCTTCTTTAATTATTCTCAGTAATGTTTTGTAGTTTTCAGTGCACACGTGTTTCATGTCTTTTGTCAGATTTATCCCTAATTACTTGATATTTTTTGATGGCATTATTTTTTAAATTTTAATTTCTGATTGTTATGGTTGATATTTAAAAATACAATTGATTTTTATATATTGATATTTTTTCCTGAAACATTTCCTAAACTCAACAGTTCTAGTTGTTTTTTATAGATTCCAATGGAGTTTATACGTAAGCAATTATGTTGTTTGTGAATAAAGACAGTTTTATTTCTTCCTTTCCAATCTGGATGCATTTTATTTATTTTTCTTGCTTTATTGCACTGACTAGAAATTCCAGTACAATATTGAAGAGAAGTGGTGCTTTGTTTCTAATCTTATTAAAGCTATATTTGAAGTTTTTTAGCTGTATTTTTGTAGATGCCCTTCATAAAATTGAGAAAGTTCCCTTCTTTTCCTAGTTTTCTGAGAGTTTTTATCGGGAATGTATGTTGAAATTTATCAGATGCTTTCTTCTGAATATTGAGATGGCCATATAATTTTTCTTTATTTCTCTTGTTTGTTTTGTTATTATGAAACACATTGATAATTTTCTATTGTTAAACCAATCTTGCATAACCTGCCATACTTGGTCATGATGTATTATTGTTTTATATAATGTTGGATTTAATTTGCTCAAATTCTGGTAAGTTTTTAACCTGTGATCATGAGGAATATTGGTCTGCAATATTTTCTCTTGTAATATCTCCCTCTGTTTTTGATAACAGGGCACTTCTGGCTTCATAGAACGAGTTGGGGAGTATTTCTCCTTTTCAATTATGTGAAAGTATTTGTGTAGAACTTATATTACTTCTTCCTTAAACCTTTAATAGAATTATCCAATGAAGCCATGTAGGCCTTGGAATTTCTTTGTGGAAAGTTTTTAAATTACAAATTAAATTTCTTTAATAAATGGAGGGCTATTTATGTTACCTAGTTTTTTCTTAAGTGAGCTTTGGTGGTCTGTATCTTTCAAAGAATTTATCCATCACCATTAAGTTGTAGAGTTTATTGGTATAAAATTGTCTTTAATATTCCCTTTGTATTTTGATATTTGTAAAGTCTGTAGTGATATCACCTCTCTCATTTCTGATATCAACCATTTATATTTTCTTTTTTCCTGGTTAGTCTAGAAATCTATCAATTTTGCTCATCTTCTCAAAGAAATTTATGAATTCTTTCAGCTTTCATATGTCTGAACAAAGCTTTATTTTGTTTTCATCTTTGAAAGACCTTTACAAAAGGTATAGAATTCTGGAATGACAGATTTTTTTTTTTCTTTTCAATACTCTGCTCCATTGTTTTTTTTTCTTCTATTGTTTGCAACAAAATCTACTGTTATTCTTTCCTTTGTTCCTCTGTACATATCTTTTTCTCTGATTGTTTTTAAGGTTTTCTGTTTATCACTGGTTTTGTTCTATTTGGTTATGCTGTGCCTTGGTATCATTTTCTTTGTTTCTTTAGCTTCTTGGATATGTGTGTTTATAGTTTTTAGCAAATTTGGAAATTTTTTAAAAATATTTTATTTATTTATTTGACAGAGAGAAAGAGAGAGCACACAAGCAGGGAGAGCAGCAGGCAGAGGAAGAGCAAGAAGCAGGCTCCCTACAGAGCTGGGAGCCCGATATGGGACCTGATCCCAGAACCCTGGGATCATGACCTGAGCTGAAGGCAGACACTTAACCGATTGAGCCCCCCAGGCACCCGCAAATTTGGAAATTTTTCATCCATAATTTCTTCAAAATTTTTTACTCCCATCCCCATTATGACTCCAATTATTCGTATATTAGACTTCTTGAAGCTGTCCCACACTTTACCAATACTCTGTCCAATTTTTAAAAGTTCTCTCTTTATGTTTCATTTTGGATTGTTTCTATTACTATACCTTCAAATTCACTAATCTTTTCTTCTGCCATCTCTAATCTACTGTTAATTCTAGAAAGTGTATTTTTCATCTCACACATTGTAATTTTCATCACTAGAAGTTTGACATCAATCTTTCTTATACTTCCATGTTTTTGCTTAACTTTTAGAACATATGGAATACAGTTATAATAACCATTTTAATGTCCTTCTTTGCTAACTCTAACATCTGTGGTTAATTCTTAATCAGATTCAATTGATTGATTTATATCTTCATTATGGATCATATTTTCCTGTTTCTTTGTGTATCTGGAAACTTTTTTTCTTTGAAAGAAAAGAGTATTTTGAAAATGTCATCTCATTCTCTCCTGGCTTGAAAAGTTTGTTGTTTCTGTTGAGAAATCTGCCTCTAATCTTATGGGGGTTACACGTAACTTCTCTCTTTTCTCTTGCTGCTCTTAAAGTTCTTTCTTTGTCTTTAACTTCGGACAATTTAATTATAGTATGCCTCAGTGTAGCCCTAGTTAGTTTCAACCTATTTGGGATTCTTTGGTTTCTCACGGATCTGGATGTCCATAATATTCTCCAGAATCAGGATGTTTTCAACCATTAGTACTTTAAATATACTTTCTGTCCTCTCCTCTTTCTCTTCTCATTCTGGAATTTTCATAATGCAAATATTGTTTCTTTCCATTGCATCCTATAATTTCTGTAGGCTTTCTTCATTCTTTTTCATCTTTTTTTTGTGTGTGTGTGCTCCTCTATTTAGGTAATTTTTAATGTCTTATCCTCCAGGTCTCTGATTCTTCTGCATGGTTGACTCTACTTTTGAAACTCTGTTGAACTCTTTAGTTCAGCTATTGTATTTTTGAACTCCAGGATTTCTGTTTTGTTTTGTTTTATTTCTTTGATGGTTGCTATTTCCTTGTCAAACTTCTCATTTTGTTCATGCATTGTTTTCCTAAGTTCATTTAGTTGTCTGTGTTTCCTTGTAGGTCATTAAACTTCCTTAAGAGATTATTCTGAATTCCTTGTTTGACATTTCATAAATCTCCATTTTTGTAGAATCAGTTATCGGAGCATTACTAGTTTCCTTTGGTGGTGTCACATTTACATGATTTTTAGTGATCTTTGATTCCTTATGTTGGTTTCTGCACATTTATGTAATTGGGCTCCTCTTCCAGACCTTACAGGTTTGTTCTGGCAGAGACAGTTCTTTACCAGTCAGCTCAGTTTGGATTTCTGGGTGTGTTTGCTGGTAATGTCCTTGGGCAGATGGGGCCTACTATTATGGTCTAATTTTGGTTGAGGCTACTGTTCAAGCTCTGAGGTAGAAGATAGGAGGATGTGCAACTGGCTGAGAACAGGTGGGTAGGACTTTGGCTTTGTTCCTTATTCAAGTGAGGCTGGAGGATGGGCTCTGCAGTTGTCTGAGTTCTCTGGTCAGACTTACTAGATGGTTAGGACTTCGTACTATATTTAGTAGTAGTCAGGACTATGAATTAGCTTTTTTGCCCTGGTAAGGCAACAGGACAGGACCCAGGGCCTGTATGGCTCATTGTTTGGGATCCAAATAAGGTTACAGTGTACACTGAATTCTCTGGTTAGGTGAGGCCACCGGCTTGCTCTGCAGGCAGGGGAAGCCATGGGCTGTGCTCTCTGTTCAAGTGCCACCGTATGTAAGGCTGTTGAATTGGCTATGCAGCTTTCTGTGTGCTCTGGTTAGACTCTCTGGTTGGACAGGCTGAAGGCTATATTAGTAATGAACAGGGCTACGAATTAAGTTTCCTGCCTGGGCACAGCAAGAGAAGCATCTTTAAAATCAATAAAGCATTTTATGTCTTAACTGACCTGCACCCCAAGTTTCCTGGCTGGAGAGGACCACTGGCTTTGTTCTGCAAACTATCAGCTTGCCTGCCCTCTTCTAGGCTCAAGTGTTGCTGGGCCAGCACAGCCTCTAGGAGTTGTTGCCAGCTCTTCCGGTCAGATAAGGCTGGAAGACACTATCCACAGTCAGTGAGGCTATGTCTTAGCCCCTTTGCCTGGATCGTAAGAGGACAGGCCACCTGGGCTTCTCTCAATTTCCCAAACAGTCTCTCCAGTTGGAAGGGTCTGGAGCTACCCTCAGCCTTGGCTATGAATTAATCCCTCTGCCTATGAGTAACACAGGAGACCACTCCATGCCCAGTACTGGCTTTGCGCTGTGAGTGATCAGCTCTTACCATCCATCTTTTGGCTGAAGCTCCAGTGGGCTTCATTGCTTCCAGGAGTTATCACCAGCCCTTCGGGTCAGATGAGCCTGGATGACACTCTCCACAGCTAGTGGAGCTGTGACTCAGTACCTTGCCTGAGTGTGGGCCAACCAGGCTCAACAGCAGGCAAAACTTCTCATTTGAGGATCTGAATTAGGCAGATCTACATTCAGCCAAGTTCCTTGGTCAGAGTGTACCCCTGATTTCATTCAGCAGATGAGCAAAGCTACTGGTTGGGATTACTATTTGGGCACTGTAGGTATGAACTCTGTCTGCCAAGTTCCATGTGCTCGCTGTGGCAAGCCCCTTCCCACCTTCTCCATCACAGTCAGATTCCCAGAGATTAAGCCCCACAGATTTTCTTGCAGTCTCCCTGATGCAAGGTCATGGCAGGAGCTCCTACAAAGTAACCCAATGCTGGGGGCGGGGTGGTGGTTGTCCCCCTCTGGGTTCTCTGTTTCCGCCGGAGAAACTGGAGGCTTAGGAGAGACCTCTGCATGATGCTGCACTGTCCTGGGGGGGGACAATGCTGTCAACATGTAGCTGCTTCTCTTATCCTTCTAATGCAATTTGTCTTGATCTCTGTGGTGCAGGAGGGTGCTTGTGCCTCATCCCCATGTTCTAATATTCTCTCAGTGGTGTCTTGTTCTTGAATGGTTCTTCTTGTGAAGGGAGAAGAGTCAGGAACAACCTATTTTGCCATCCTGGTGACGTCACTTCCCTGGACCCTTTGATTGGGTGCCAGACATTGTACATTATATCTTGTGGGATGCTGATAAATTTGTGTTCTTAGAAATACCCTTGAGTTTTGTTCTAGGACAGAGTTAAGTTACTTAGAAATAGTTTGGTCCTTTCTGGTTTTGCTTTTAATAATTGCAAGGCAGAACCAGTGTAGGGTTTAGTCATGGGTTAATTATCCCTGACCACTGAGGAAAGATCCTTCTGAGTGCTATATTCGATGCCCTGTAAATCTTGAGGTTTCCAGTCTACCTGATGGGTACAGGCATTGTTCTTACCCCTGGGTGTTCACTGGGCACTGATTCCTCTAATTGTCTAGGGTGATTCTTTCTTTGAGCTCAGGTAGTTTCCTCACATATACACACTGATCTGTGTTCAGCTGAGTACTTAAGGGGGGATACTCTGTAGATATCTGTGGTGCTCTCTCTGTGCACCTCTTTACTGTCTGTCTCCTCAGACTCTCATCTCAATCTCCTCAAATCAAGGTGTCAGCTCTAACCTTGGCGCTCCCTCTCTGGATATGCCCTGGAAACTTCAGTAAGGTAGTAGGCAGAGCAACATAGGCTTCACTTCACTTGTTTCTCACACTTCAAGGATCAATATCCTTCATTACCTGATGATCCAATGGCTTAAAAACCATTGCTTCATATATTTTTGTCTAATTTTTGATTGTTTCTGGTGAAAGAGTAAATCGGTTCTTTTTTCTCCATCCTGGCCAGAAGCAGAATTTCTCATTACTTGATTTTTTTTTTTTCTCACACTGGGTTCTTTAAGATCAGAGTAGAAAAGTAAAGAATCTTCTAGGGAACTCCCAAACACTTCAGGTATGCAGCATAGGTATTTAACAATTAAACAGAACAGTAGGCCCGTCTCAATTTCAGTTCATTAATTTGTTAAAGAAAAAGAGGGATCTGTATGAAATTCACAACTCAGATTGCCATGTTAGCCCCTGTGTCAGGAGGCTTGAGAGCTGAGCTCTGGAGAAACAAAATCCCTGACAGTTGTTGATGTTTTTGTAATAGGAGACTTCTGTTATTTTAGCAAACAGAAAGACTGCATAAAAATGTCAAAAAGAAACTACTTTTGAAGAAAAAAATAGAAAGTGACTCACTAAAAGGAACCTATTGGGGATAATTACCCAGAAACTGTGGTAGATCGGGAGGGCTGATTTAAAGTTATTGTTTTTGCAAATTCTGCAAAAAACAAAAACCAAACAAAGGTTTTTTTCCTGGCTTTGCGAGTAATGGAAAAATTCCTCCCACAGCCGTAATCTCATGTAAACTGCTCACGTGGATTTTTCTCTCTGACTTTCTCAAAACTCCTTTTCTCTAAGACAGAGCACTATTGGCTTATGACAAAACATTAAAAGCTATCACTTGAAATAGTGTTTTGATTGTTGATTTGCCGTCTGGTAATATACTGTAAGGACTTCAGTTTGTTGGTTTCCTGCCGCCCTGGATCAGCAAAGCCTGAACTTTCTCATCTGACACCTGTTCAACTCTGAGGATGCTGATTAACTCATGGTGGAAAGGTATCAATTTCACAACTTAGACTTCTGCATTTCTGAAATGCCTTTCTCATGGGAGACATTAGATGAGCTTTGAATTAATTGAGGTAACTAAATATTCAATCCTTTGGATACCATTACATTCTCTGTCATTCAAAAAAAAAATTTCTTCTCACTTGAACTTTATCACCAATAAAAATATATTTAAAGATTTAATTCAATTAATAATACCTCAAGAATTACCATATTATCTTTGAATGAGATCTGTGCCTTTCTGGCCACCCATATACTAGTTGCTCTTAATTTATATAAATATACCTTTAATTAGAATTCAACCATTCAGTTTAAAATTGAGAGATCTTTGTTGAAAGAAAATTTCAAATATAATTTGAAGAGATTTAACAACAAAAAAGGTTAAATATAAACACTAAATGCGAATAAATATGGGATAGTTGACTGGCTTGTTACCGTTTTGGAAATGATTCTGTCTACTGATACTTGAAAGTTTCCAGGTCATGGTTCACGTTAAGTTCTGATAACTGCTGTCATGTTCCCTCCTCTATATTTCCTTTGAGTGTGAACACCCTGGGTTGCCAAAGTTGTAATCAGATAAATACTGAGCACAGTGCTATGCAGCATAATTCCCACTAGAGAAGCTCTGGAAGCTCATGTAAGTTATTCTACTTTAGAATTATCCCACCTAAGGAGTAAGGGAGTGACAGTATTTATTTATACTCCAACATTCCTGAGATATTGCTTGAGAGTTGCTCCTGGAGGCATGAATTCCAGTAACTTCCAACCTGTTGGACACGTGGTAGAGTGAGTTCCATCAATGGGAGGACACCCTCAGCAAAGAGTTGCTGATGCTAAGAGCTGGAAGTTGGGCAAGGGCAAACAGATACTAACAGGGAGGTGATGTGGGAGAGGCTCTGATACCATATGCTATAAAACTGTACCCAAGAGAAAAGGTAGGACGTTCAGGACAAATGAGTGTTTATTTTTTTAAAAATTCCAGAATAGTACTTGATCTCTTGTGTCAGTTGGGGTCGGGTTGGTTATGCTGCAGTTAAAAAGTGACCAAGTATTAGCGGCTCAGTGCCACAAAAGTTTATTTTTCACTTATGGTTGTCGGGGGGGACCTCTGTGGATTGTGTTAATTCAAAGGGCCCAAGTTGGTGGAAAGGCCACTACCTCAAACTTGGCCAATGATGTATCAGAGGGAAAAGTAAGGCCTTGCACTGGCAGTTAAATAGCCTGACCAGAGTGATCTGTGTCAACTTCCATTTACAAATGATTACGCAGAACTAGTTACACGGCCCCAACCCACTACAGTTGGGTACGTGCCATCTACCATGTATCTGGAAAAAGAAAGAAGCAGATGATTAATGACTTCCACATACGAAGACTAACAATAATTTCAGATTGATCAATGACTTCAATGAAAAAGTGGCATTAGAGGAATAGAAGAAAACCCAGTGAGTTTTGTGTACATTCAAAGTGATTTTTAAGTAACCTACAAAACCCAGAAATTGCAAGGGAAAGAGACTGACACATTTAAATGCATAAAAGTTTTAAAAGTTTGATACGACGAAAAATACCATAAAAACTAAAGAGTCAAAAGTCCCTAAAAAATGTTTTGATAGAGCAGAGTAGGTGCTAATCTTCTTAATATATGAAGAACTCAATAAGAGAAATTTCATACCCTGAAGAAAAATAAGCATGGAAACTGGCAATTCACGAGTAATGGCATTCATGTGGACCATGACATACAAAATAAAATAAAAACACTGCTTTATAGTCATCATTTGAGCAAAAATGCAAGGATATAATGAGACTCAAGCATTCTCATACACTTTCGAAAGGAGTCCAAACACGTTCAACCACTAATTTTATTTGTATTTTTGAACATATCTACTCACATTTTAAATGCGCATCCTCTTTGACCTAGTAATTTTTTGTCTAGGATTTTAATGTAGAGATAAATCTGAATAAATGCATCTAAATTTATGTACGAATATGTTCAATGGGACAATATTTGTACTGACTACCCTGAAAAAAAACAAATATCCCTAAATCAGAGGTTATTTAAATGAATTATAGTACATACTTGTAATGGACTATTATATAGCCATTGAAAGGCATGAAGTAGATTTCTTTGGACTAATCTGGAAAGTCTAGAATAGGTTATTAATGAAATATAAGATAGCAAAAAAATGTAATGTGGTCCCATTTGTGTATGTTTTGTGTACGCATAGAAAATTTATAAAAGAATACAGGAGTGATTGCTAAGAGTGATACCATGTGGGCAGAGCTACCAGGGCTCCAGAGGGGTAGGCAGGGGCTGTAGTGGACATTGTTTATTTCTTGGCTAAGAACTCTTATTGTTCCTCCTTTTTATAAAGTCATACCCTTCTCTCTCACTCAAGTCATATGTTTTGGGCAGGTTATTTATCACTGTGACTGCAGATAGGAGCATAACGCCCAAGCCTGGTCAAATGGCCCATCCAATTCCACCAGCCACACTGATGTGTCAGGGACATTGTGAGTTACAAGCTGGTCAAGTCAGAGTCAGTCTTGGCACTTGTTTGTGAGATGCTGGGAGTGTAAACTCTTTTTTTCTGGATGTGTGTCTGGAAAAATGTACATTGGAACAGCTGTGCCATCTGAATATTATGATAGATGAAACAAAGCATAAGGAAGAAGCAGAGCTTATATATTCAGAGTAAGATCCATGGACATTTCAGTTAAATAAGAAACAAATTAATATAGAGATAAAAGATAAAATAAGCCTTTTTTTTTTTTTTTTTTTTACCTTAAGCACCTTTGAATTAGGACCTGAGATGGGTTTTTCTTTTCCTTTAATATCCTTCCATTCAGTTTGAATCAACATATGTCACTTTTGTAGTTAAATGTATTTTATAAATAAGATGATTTTATAAATAAATAAATACTTTTAAAAGCCATGTACCCTAGAAAGTTTGGTTACATAACTAAGATATTTCTAAATGTAACACAAAACAGCTGCTAAAAAAATAATGAGGTTGATCTAGGTGTATTCATATGGAAAAAACCTCCAGAAGTGGGAGAAGAATTCAGGTTCCAGACAACCACGTAGAATCCATTTCCATTTCTGTAAAAGGAAAACTATTCTTATGTGCATTGAAATTCTGAAAGCTATGCAGCAAATTAAATAATTGTTTCAAAGTATTGAGTTACAGGAGCAAAGTTCACTTCCTACTTTATATGCTAATGTTTGGAAATAGTTTATCCCCTGCCTTAGGTGATAAAGTCTTCAAGTACCAGGTTCCTGTCATCTCTGAAGATAATCTCTAGCTCACTTTGCTCATATTAGGTAACAAATAAATGTTTGTGGAGTGAATGAATATGAAAAGAGGAAAAAAGAAAATGAATTAAGAAGGGCATTTTACCTCAGAATAAGGAATGTTCTAGAAGTCTTCTGTGCCTGCCAGGGGCACATTTCAAATAAGTCACAAGACCCCAGAGCAGACCACAGTTCTCCTTGGTCCTTTGCAGATGAACTTATTCTGAGAACAAGAAACAATTTATGTTTTGTTGCCAGAGATTTCTTTCACAAGGCTGGTTACCGGTCAGGATAAATTAGGGCTATGCCCTAGTAAAAACTCCAAAATCTCAGTGGCTTAAAACAACAAAAATTTATTTCGTGTGCATGCCACATTTCCCAAACAAATTAGCAATGGGACTTTCTTCATTATAGTCACTCGGGAACCCAGGTGGATGGAGGCAACATCTCAAAATGTGAATCCAGGATCACAGAGGAAACAGAGAGGAGCCATGGCGAACTTGTGCAATGTTCTTCAAGCTGCCACCTGGAAGTGATGTAGCTCGTACATCCTTCTGTTTCACTGGCCCATGCGAGTGGCATCACTACACCTCACTTCAAGGAGACAGGGTAGCGCAATCTGACCACGTGCTATTCTGAGGAATGGCGGGCGGGATTTATTTCCATGGAAAATCACCCACATTTAGGTATTTTTCAACATCCTCCTCCTTTGGTCTCGCTTCTCATGAGGCCTATTTCTTATGCTTGTATCACAGCCCCTTGTCATAAACTGCTTCCCAGAACACATTCTTTCTCTTACTCCATACCCACAGTGGAGAGAGAGACAGACAGAGACAGAGAGACGGAGAGAAGCTGCCTGACCCAAGCGGCTACTTGGCTCTTCTACTCCTGTTCTTACTATATAAGCAAATAATTATAGTACATTCTATACTCTTAGGTGACCATACTTGAGGTTCTATTGATTTCTTCACCCTAATGAGATAAAGAGAGCACTTTTTACCTATTAGCAGTGGGTTAACAATTTTCTTTAAAATAAAAATTCTCTTGACTTTTTAATTGTTATTTGCAACAAATACAAAGCAAGTTGGTACATTGCCATGTTCCTTGAGGTGAGTGTTGGGGAGGGGCTCAATAAATATGAAGGGGTGAGAACGGTTGCCGTGATTAAAATTAGTGAATAAATGCTTACATTTGAAAAAGTAGATCTTGTTTCATAAGCTCTGAGTAATAAGAGCTCAAATTTCTTTTAGTTATCATGCATGATATAAAATATATAATCTATTGTGAAATGGGCTGCCCTAAATACACTGCACTGTTATCTTTACTGCCTAATTTGAAGTCTACCATATATAAGCTCCATGCTCATTTTTGGCATTATTCTAACATTCTTTATTTTTAAAAGAATATTTTTTGTTTGTTTTGTTTATAGCAGAGATGTCCTTCTATATATTTTCTGCTCAAGTGTCATTTATTTATAATAAAGCAGCTTAAAGTTCCATTGCTAAATTCACACCTTTAGTAGGAATAAATTTGAAGTGACCTTGGTAAACACAAATGGAAGCAAAAAAACACAGAGTATTATATTCTCCAAGAATAAACTTAACACTGTGTATTCCAATCAGAAATAACAGGCCATTTTCAACCATGGCAGAAGTGACTAAGGCTTCACTTGGAAAGCAAGCTAATCTTTTGCAATGATATTTAATTGCAAGGAATTTATTTGTCTAACAGCACAGGAATGATTGATTAAATTATGATGTCATTATAAAAGAATATTATATTTATAAGTAATTTAAATTATGGGACAGTGGAAAAGGCAAGAAATACATAAATTGTCAATCTGAAACGAGATGCATAGGAGAACATTCAGAACATTGTAAAAAGGATGATCTTTGGTTGCTAGGATCAGAGGTGATTTTTTTTAATGTTGTTCTCTTTCTTGTAAGTTTAAAAACTTTTTCAAATACATTGGGACAATAAAATTCACTAATTTTATAGTTAGGAAAATGTAAACTTTATCTCAAATACCAAGAATTTGTCATTGTTGCTGTTTGTAGATTTCACCTGCAGTAGGTCAGATATTTACTGGATTCAGTTCTAGGTTTTTGAGCCAAAAAAGATCTTCAGAAGAAGAAAGAAGATAGTAGAAAAGAAACATGAAGATGACTCAAAGTTTGGGAAATATGAGTCAAGACTGTTAGACCAGCAGACAGCTGGCTGGGTGGCATTTAGGTATATGATAGATTCTTGCACAGAGCATGATGGTGATCAAGGACATATCATCACTCAGTCATCAATTCCTAAATAATTTTTAAAAATAAATGAAGTGGGGGTGCCCGGGTGGCTCACTCGGTTAAGTGCCTGCCTTTGGCTCAGGTCATGATCCCAGGGTCCTGGGATGGAACCCTGTGTCAGGCTCCCTGCTGAACAGGGAGTCTGCTTCTTCCTCTCCCTCTGCTCCTCCCCTCTACTTGTGCATGTTCTCTCTCTCAAAAAAATAAATTAAAAAAATTAAAAAAATAAGTGAATGAATGGCCAGTTATTATACATCTTCCCTGAGGCAATAAGAAAAAAAATATTAAAACTATAGAAAGAGCAGTCTACATTTGGTGTAGGTGACAACATAGGTTTATTTAAAGTATAGAAGAGTATAGTACCATATTGGCTCCTTCTAGAAAGGGGAGGGCTATGTACTGAAAGGGAAAATTGGGGTGCTAATTAAGTATGATCTCACAAAGACCTGATTCTGAGGTTCCTTAAGGAAGGGCCACAAAGACCCAACCCCAAGCAATAAGGTTTCTAAGCCTGGTAAATTGATGTATAATGATAAAGTGACTGATTCTGAACTGTGAGATATTAGTATTTTGGTTGCAATTGTTATTTCAAAAAGTTAAGCATCACCTATATAAGGCACTTCCGCTAATCTAGAGAATGTCTGAGGTTAAATGATTATAATTTACAAACACCTCTGCAGAGAAACAGGGCCTTGGTTAAATACCTTTGATCTACTAATGTTGGACCAAAAATGACTGATTATTCAATGTAAATTGAGTATCCACAGAGAGCTAATTTTCTTTCTGCAGGTCTATCAGCGATATCAGCAATATTCATATCTTCACGGAGCATACTATCTACTGTATGTGCACACACTAACACACACATAGTTGATCCTCATTATTTGTGGATTCTATATTTGCAAATTTGCCTACTTGCTAAAATTTATCTGTAACCTCAAACTCAGTCCTTGTGGCACGTTCACAGTCATTTGTGGACATGCAGTTTCTTGTCACCGGACGTGCACCTTCCCAGCTAAGGTTGAGCAGGGCAACATTCTGTCTTCTTGTTCGGTTCTGATACTGTAAACAAGTAGTCTTTTCATGGTCTGTTTGGTGCCACATTTTTTTTTTTTTTTTTTGCAATTTTGGTGATTTTGCTATTTAAAATGGCGCCCAAACACAGCTTAAGCACTGAAGTGCTGTCTAGCTTTCCCAAGAGCAAGAAGGCTATGATGTGCCTTATGAAGAAAATTTTGCGTTAGATAAGCTTCATTCAGGCATGAGTTCTAGTGCTGTTGGCCATAAGTTCAATCTTTAGGAATGAACAGTATATATTAAAGAAGATGTTCTTAAGCAGAAACATACATAAAAATGAGGTTATGTACTGTTGGTTGATGAAAATGTGACCAGCGCCTTGCAGGAAACTAACCCTGTATTTCCCCTACTAAAGCTTGTGGCTCAACCATGATCTCTGGTTGCATTCTTATCTTCTGTATTCTTCTGAACCTCAAAGTCTTCTTAGGGTTTTTTTTGCCCCCTTTCAGCTTTTGGGGCTCAGAAAATCTTGGCTACTTTCTTTGTACGAGGCTTGACTAATATCAGGCTTCAGCAAGTTGCCTATGAGAATACGTCTGCGGATTGGTTCTTGTTATCCTACAAGGCTTGAGTATTCCCTAACTTGGCACTAGTTATGAAGATACTAGTCTGCTCTGAAAACTATAAGAAATAGATTAACATAAATAAAAGAGAATGGCAATAAGAAGTGCTGGCTAGGATGAAAGCAACTGGAATTCTAATACTTTGCTGGTGGGAATGAAAAATGGTTCGGTCAGATTGGAAAACAGTTCGGCAGTTTCTCATTAAATTAAACCTACACTTATCATATGACCCAACATTTCCACTTTTAAGTATTTGTCCAAAAGAAATAAAAATAGTTATCTATCAAAGACTCATATGCAAACGTTCATGGCAGCTTTATTCATAGTTGTCCCGAATTGGAAATAACCCAAATATCCATCCACTGATGAATGGATAAACAAATTGTGGTATATAGATACAATGGAATACTACTCAGCAACCAAAAGGAACAAAATACATTCTACCAAGCAACACTATAGATGAATCTCAAAAACATTAAAAGTAGTTCAGATCCAAGATATTACATACTGAATGATTCCCTTTATGTGAAACTAGAGAAGACCAATCATATTTAAACAAACAGAAGTCAGTACAGTAGTTGCTTTGGGCAAGGGGTGTTGGTGTGGTTGGCTGGGAAGGAGGCAAGAGAACTTTCTGAGGTGAAGGAAATGTTATCTCTCTTCATAGTTGCATGGGTTAATAAATTAGCCAAAACTCATCAAAATGTACACTTAAAATGGGTACATTTTAGTGTATGTCAATTGTATATCAATAAAGTTGCTGAAAAGTAAACAGATTAGAAGCTCAATTTACTTCTTTATTGACTTTGGGCGCTTTTGGTCCTCCTGTTCCTGGAGAAAATGCATGAATGCCTTTGACTTTTGGAATGGGAGCAGGGTTTTGAACTACAAAGGAAAACCCAAGTTAGCATCTTCAAATTTTGTACCCTTTATTCTGATGAAAGATAGGTAATTTGAGAAGAGACCCCTTTCCAAAGGTAAGATGTAAGATAAAAGTTCTAAATAGAGACACTCATTAGTCATCCAAGATGTGCCAAGCCAGTGAAATGTTGGGAGTGCATCACTGAGTAAGACATTTGACTGCAAGCCTCATGACTATGAGGGCTTGCCTATATGTTCAGTGTTGTATGTTTCCAGCCTAGCACTATATGCTTCATACATGCTTATTGAATATGTCGAATGAAGACATATTCCCTCTTGTTATGGATATTGAAGTCTACTGCAAGAGGAAGGCATTGATTTATGTCATTTTAATAGAAAAATAATTGCTAGATGATAACACATTCAGTGTTATAGTTGTAGAGAGGAGGAACAACTAGCCCAAACTAGAGTTTCTGGAAAGGCTTTATGGAGGGGATGGCATCTATACTGAGGAAAATGAACATAAGGAAAGCAGAAGAGAAAAAGTGGAATACACCAGGCAGAAAAATAGCTTATGTGGGACACAGAGTTTCTTTCACTCATTCAAGGAATATTTGCTGAGCAGCTATTATGTACTAGATACCATTATAGATTCAGAAAAGTGAAGATGAACTTGGCAGAAAATAATCTCTGCCATCACAGAGCTTATATTCTTGTGGGGGAGACAAATAATTTTTTAAAATCTTACTTAAATATAGAGTGGTGTTGATAAGAAAAATAAAGGTCATCAGGAGGAAATGAAGCAGAATATGGACCATAGAAAGAGATGGAAGTTTATGTAGGGTTGTCACAGAAGGACTCTTCCATGAGGGCTCTGAAGGAAGTTAGAGACTAAGCCATGTGGATATGGAGAAGAGCTTTTAAGGAAGATGTGACAGCCATGAGGCAGGCCATGCTTGGCATGGTCATGAAGGGTAGGGAGGCCATGTGGCTAGAGAAGAGTAAGCAAAGGGAGAGTGAAAGGAGATGAGGTCTGAGAAGTAATGAGTTCAAGGTAGCAGATCATATAAGACCTTATGAACCATTGTAAAGAATCTGGATTATACCTAAGGAAAACGGAAAAAGATTGGATAAAAGACATGATGTGACTGTCACTGAAAAAGTATCACCATGGCTTATTGGGGGAGAACAGACTGCAGGGAAAAAGGGTGGAAGCAGGAACACAATTAGGAGGCTATCACAGTAATCTGGGTGACAGACAGTAAATTTCGGAAACAGATTGATTGCAAGAAAGATGCTGTAAAGTGGTAAGATTCCAAATAAATTCTGAAGGTAGAGTTGATAGGAGTTCCTGCTGGATTGGATTCGGTGGTATGAAAAGAATAGAAATGTCAAGAATAATTCCAAGGAGACAGCAAACAACACAAGGTGTGAGGAAATGCAAGAAATCTGTTGTTGGAAAGAAATAAAGGATAAGACAGAGTTATAGTGGGATTCTGCTACAAAACTGAATACAAAGAAGCCATGGAGAGACTTGTGCATTTAGTAGAGGCATTTTGTTGGAAATGGGAAATCTTTGGAGGGGTTTCAGCAAGGGAATGGTGTGCGCAGATAGTGGATTTCAATGACATTAGTGTCTAGATGGGATTCAGAGATAATAAAACTAGAAGTAGAGAAGCTGGTTAGGAGGCTCTCACAATGGTCTAGCCAAAGGTGATGGGACCTAACTTAAATAGAAGCTATGAAAGTGTGGAGAAAGGAATGGATTTGGGGAGATAGTTAAGAGATATAAAACTGGGACTATCTGCCAGTTGATTGGATGTGGAGGATGAGAGAGAGAGAGAAGAGTCTAAATTGACTCTTAGGTTCAGGCATGGGTGACTGAAAACACAATCACAGCATTAAGATGAATCAGAACTATAGGAGGAGTATAGGATAGGGTTTTGAAAGAGAGTGATGGGTCAGTGTTGGGTCTGTTGAGTTTGCATTTCCTGGTTGTATCAAAATGGATAGACTAAGAAGGAGGTTGGATATATGAACCTAAAACTCAGGGGAGTTCAAGTGTCAAAGCAATGGAGGTCTAAGATAGCAAATAGTGCAAGACGTGCTCTTTTGGCTTCCATGTAATAAGTAGAAATGACCAGGAGGAGCCTTTCCAAATAACTTATAATTATTATAGGACTATTGAACATCATAGAAATATTCCGATATGACATTATTTCATCTATCTGGATTCAACTTTCATGTTCTTTTGGAGAAGGGGTATAAAGGCATATTATCTTAACTACAGCATGTATGCCCAGAATAATCCACTAGATACCTTGTAGGGATGGATGTTCTCTTTGTCCCTGGAAGCATGAGAGAAGTTAGGAGAGAAGAGGGACAATGTGCATGCTTGGGAGAAGTGCCATAGAGGTATAACAGCTCCATATTAGGAAATTTCTTTTTTCATGATTAGCTTCCCTATAGATGATATTATTCCTAATGTTGTTAGAATGTGCTGTATACAACTCTCATATGTTGATCCTAGATATAATTACCACATATGTTAACTTTACTACCCCCCCTTACCTGGCTATGGGTTATACAGACATGCAACTCAGACAAGTCTCATAGGTTGTTACTGATATGGTTTGGTGGCCATCATTGAGACTTAAGAATCACGATCAATACAGTCTACAACTGGACATGATGATTTTGTAGTTCTCATCAAATGGTTGGTGATAACCTAGGAAAAGCCTAGAAGGGAAAGAATAGAGGCAAGACTGAAATCTAGGGGATACCACTATTTGAGAGCAAGGCAGAACAGGAAAAGCTTATGAAGGAGATTAAGATGGAATGATTAGGAAGAGAAGAGAAGAAGCAGGGAGAGTGTTGACAAGACCAACAAGGCCCAAGAGAGCCAGCCCCTGCCTGCCTCTCTAGGACCCTCTATGACTTCTCTTCTGGACACTCAGCTGAAGACACACTGGTCTTCTTGCCATGAGGCATGATTAATCCTATCTCTGAGACTTTGTCCCTGCTATTTTCTTTTCTCCCATATTTATGCAAGCCTGATTCATTCCAATCACTCAAGTCTCAACTTATATAAGTCACCTCTTCAGAGAAATGTTTCCTGATAACCCTAAATAAAAGCACTTGTCACAATCTGAACTTATTTAATTCATATATTTCTTTTTTTATTGCCTTTTCTGTATACACCAGAATGTTGACACAATGAGAGCCAAAATCTTGTCTTTCTTCCTTGTAGAGGTATTCCCAGGGCCTAGGGCAGCACCTACCACATAGCAGATGGTCAGTAACTATTTATTGAATGATCAAATGTTTCAAGTCAAGGAGCAGGGTGCAAGAAGAAATTTAAGAAGACTAAATGAGCAACAATGTGAAATACAGGAGAAAGATCTAATAAAATTAAGAGGTATCCATTGGATTTGACACAATCTCTGTCCTCAAATAGCTTTTGTTGATGGCACAAAGCATAGATCCTGGAAATGTACAAGGCATTTAAAAGCAGCATACCATGATATGATGTAAATGGCACATGAGTGTGGAGGCATCGAATGAGTGACATTATAAATACTTTTTAATTTACTCCCAGCATAAAAGCTCAGAGGTTTACTTTGCTCTGGTCTTAAGCCACCCACTCACCGCTCTGGGAACCAGGAAAATGGTGCTATTATTGAGCATTGTTTGAAGCCATGCCTTTGGTGCCTGTTGGCTTACAAATATTTCAGTCATGTCTGTTTTCAAGAGGGTGAAGTGCAACTGTTTCAGCTTTTATTACTCTAAGGTTATGTGGTGACTGTTGATCATATTTGTCAGCTCTAAAATTTTGATCAGCTTCATTTTAGAAAGAGATCAGTCATAGAATTTTGCGATCATCAATATGAAAGGGAAGTTTTTGCATTAAAAACAGTTACTTGAACATTATTATTCAGCTGGATAGTGGGTTTTGATTACTTAAATATGTCAGTTTTTTTTTATAGAGCTTAACAGATATTCCATCTGCCTTTATAAATTATTTAATGTTACAGATTTTACATTATGGGTGACTGCATGGGCGAGGATGGGAGCAGGCAAAATCTGGTCCTCAATGTCATTTGCCCATATAGGCACCTTTGAAGACATCCATTGTCTTATATGATCCTCAATGATCTCTGTCCACAGTGGCTGTGGCATTCATTGTCTCATCTGGACCTCCGCTGTTAGTTTACTTGGATCACCGAAGACATGCCTACTTCCAGTACGCACAGTCACTTCCTGTCCACTGGTTCTCCGCCTCCCACTTCTGAGCCACAGTGACCAAAGCCAGTCGTCTTCCTTCTCATCTGCCACACTGCAGAGTGGGAAATTCTGATGTTCTACCTGCTCAAATGTACACAGCAGTCACTTTTTCTCTTGGGTTTTGTCTCCTTTGGCCTAACCTAGATTCTACAAACTTCTCAGGGGTTTTGTCCCCTGCCTTGGGCTTAACCTAGCAGCATGGACAGTGACACTCTTTTAGGAGGACCTTGAAGTCTGTGCTAGGATTGCATATCCTTTGCTCCTACCTTCATAACATTCAGGGAATGTTGTTTTCTAAATTGGCCATGGGGACCTAGGGTGAGCTGTGTGCCTTGTCATGATACTTTATCCTAAATCTTTTGCTGGATCATGACTCTTTTCTACTCCTCTACCTCACTGTTTAGGCTTTTGAATCAAAGAGCTGGGAAGCAACGATTTCTTTGTTTTCTTGGTGTCATATCCTTTCTCTGAAACAATTATATAGAAATAGCCTAGCTGACTGAACAGTGGGTAAGCCAAAGACATGGTAAGAGACCACTTGGGGTGTGTGGGTGGGATCATGCTGGCTAATATTTTAACATTATTATTCTATCACTCAATTAAATGTCAACTTTTTATTTAAAAATAAGAGTTCTATGTAGTCAAATCATGTAATTTCCATTTCAATGCCTCATGCTCTCCATGCATTAACGAGGAGATTAGCAAGAATTCAAAGGGAAAATTAAGGTAGTAAGGTACCAGAATAGATACTAGAGAACCTTTAATTCTTGGATTTTTTTCTAATTCCATCACTGAGTTATTCTTTGTGTTTTGGGTGTGTGAATGTTTGCAGTACTGATCTAATCTGTCTCCCACCCTCTCTGAAGAAATGATGAGTACATAAAGTAAACAAGGGTACTTATTTGGTGAATTTCACTCTCAACCTCCCCTGGCCTCCTCACTCTTCAAAAGCTCGGAAATCTTAACCCTCAAGACATAACACACACATACATGTATATACATACACATGGTTACAGACACACATATGTTGGAGTATCATTTGGGTTAGCAAACTCCTCTTTTGGAGTACAAAAGCAACTCTTTACTCAATAGTGGTTTCTTTCCAAAGGAGTCTGGATTTGGAGGTTGAAAGAAAGAAGAAAAACAGAGGAGAAAGGAAAAAAAAAATAAAGCTTTGTATCAACGTGCATCCAATTTCTGCTCTCCTGTGTCCATCGTTCCATCTCTTCCTCTCCCTTTACTACAAGAACTCTATTTATGCTACACTTGGATAACTCTGGAAACTGGGCTGAAAACAGTTTGCAAAGCTGGCGAGGTGGCAGACAGTTAGAGAATTATGGAGATCTGGAGAACAAAAAGGAGTTGGGGGATGATGACAGGTTGGAGAATGATGGAGAACTGGGAAACTTGAGGTTGTTTGTTTTGATTTTTAGAGAATGACATGTTTCAATGGAGAAGTCATGGGGCTCTGTGGTTGAGTTTGGACAAAACCCCAAATCCTAGAGATCCAACGTTTAGGTGAGATTAGCTTCCAAGATTAAAGTTGGTGGCCCTTGGAAGCCCCGGGAGAAGAAGGCTCTGAGCTCCTAGAGTAAATTAGTAAACTAATTACCATGCTTCTCATTAAGGCCTTAGTACAGAGGTTATTAAATTGTTAGTAAATTATGGCATGTAGCTTTATAACGCACTTAAATCATCTCTGCAAAACTGTGTTGTATGTTCTTGACAATATCCTCCTTGATGGCAGTGGTGGTACTTTTTATTTCTCAGGATCTTTCTACCACACTTCATATGATCTTTGGCTCACAGAAAACACTTCAGGCATGCTAATTAACACTTCTTTCCACTGAAACTTAGGTTATTCTTTCTCCCTGAATTATTTCTAATGTATGTGCTTTCTCTGAGAAGATTGTGAACTTATTGAAGGCAGGGACTGGGCTTCCTACTTACTTTCCTTTTCCTATCATGCTAGCAGAGTGGTAGGCCTAGAGGGGAGCTCATTTAATACTTGCTGATGGATTGAATTGTTGACTCAAAATTTCCTTGAGGTTCTGATGGTAGGATATTAAATCTTTAGTCTGTCTAATGAAACAAAAAACTGACTATAGAATAACAAAGCATCTCTAGATTTCTTAATGATCCTGGCAATTTCACTAACAAGGATCTTGCATTCATCGGACTTACTTTGCTGTTGGCAACAAAAGCTTTATTCAAATTAGCTTTCGCAAAATGAATGAACAGATGAATGAATGAATGAATGAATGAATGTAATAAAATTACATTTATTCAATGATATAATTGACAAGTCCAGGATCTTGCTGAGCTGATGTACATCTGTATCTGAGATATCCAGTGATGTCAGTTCAACCAGTTCTATCTGTCTTCTTTGCTAGTCTGCTTTCCTTCATGTTAACACAGACTTCACCCTCATGGTGGTCCTGATAGCTCAGGTTTCCTTCTTATCTTTCTAGAAAGTCCCAGAGCTGACGTTAGATCTCTCTAATAGCCTGACTAGGGTCATCCACAAGGACCTGAACCAGTCATTCTGGCTGAGGGGATGTGATACTGGAATTATCCAGGTCTATGTCACATGCTCATCCCAGAACCAAATGGTGAGCTTAACTAGACTCCAACTGACACTGGGGGAAGGTTCTTTTCCCAATAAAAAATTAAAGCATTGTTTCCAAAAGAAGTGTAGGTAGCAGTGTAGGCAAAAGCCTTAGCTATCTACTAGAATTCCTCTTTTTTAGTTTTTCCCAAATGAAGCCCATGTTTGAATATATTTGTCTACTAAAATGCTTTCTTATGTCATAATTCATTTCTTCATTGCCTATTCCTCAAAGAAATTAACCTTTCTTTCATGACACAGTATTTAGCCAATATAATTAGAGACCAAAAACCCCCTAAAACACTGCAAAACCCAGATGTTGTAGAATTCATGTGTGATTTCTCTTGGACTTTTTGACAAATCGTGAATACTTCTATGACCTTCAATTCTGCTCCTACCTCCTCTGTCATCTTACAAGACTAGGTTGGACACAGCTGCTAAAGTTTGTTTTAGTACAGAGTTTTTCAGACCTAACTGGTACATCAGGGTCACCAGGAGTCATTAGGGAATGCTGATGCTCAGGCCCCGTGCCCAGAGGTTCTTATTTAGTGAATCTGGAGAAGGAATTAGGCATTGGGAGGTTTTTCTTGCAAACACTCTAGTGAGTTTAATGGGCAGCCAGAATTGGGGAACTTTGGAGAATTTGCTCCATTTGCAGCTACCTTAAGGGGCTCTGTGAATCAGGAATCACAATGAGCACGTTGTACCTGACATAGTTGCAGACTGCAACTACAAACAGCTGTACCATTCACTCCAGGTGTACCTTTCCCCCTGCCCATCACACCTTTGCAAAAACCAGCAAAAGCAACTATAAAACCCGTAGAGAAGTTCACAGAAACGTTGACACCAAAGATGTGTTTTTCCTTTTGCTCATGTGCTAATTTTCTTTTCACATTTATAAACAGTGACTAGTTTACATTTTTGGCAGGGTTCTGCTTCTGAGTTAATATGCATTGTAAGTGCCAGTTAAACAAAGTTTTCCCAAGAACTTTAGCATTGTTTGTGGTTTAGAGGTCACTCATAATGGCTTAAAGAGTTTAGCTGGAGTTTTGATCTTGCATTTTTTGCTTTTCCCGCAGAGTGCTATTATATTTTCTTAATTAATTAAATACGTTTCTCCAAGAAAGTACAAGCTGTACCATGAACAATTCTGCCATCTGATGTCATCTGTACATGCCTCCATTTTAAAGAAATTTAGGAAGAAACGAACAATGAAGTAGAGTCCATCAATATTGGTACTGAAAAGGGGACAGGAAGTTGATGTAGGGCAGAATCCACAGAAAATTTAGAAAACCATTACATATATGTGATGTCTAAACATGGAGGTCGCAGTAGTACATCATCAAAACACGTTTCTGCTCTGGTGTGATGGGAACATTTGGTATGACTATAGCTCCAGGAAATGAATGATCTGAGGATGTAGGAAAAATCAGATTTAAAATATCTATTTCATTCTTTCCATAGATCATCAAAATATTGTCATTATTTTTGCATAGAAACAACCTTTCTCAGATTTTTCTCTCAGCTGCCCCTAAAATATCTGATTTGGGGTTTAGGAAATCAGAATAACACAAAAATAGAACAAACAAGACTTGCAGGGAAATGTAATTAGTAAAATTCAGGAGCAACCCTGTTTTCACTTCAGAGAGACCACTGAAATGTCTTATCATAGACTGAGAGCATTATAGAAAATTAACAGCCTTGAGTAAATGAAACTATATTTGAGTCTTCCTAATCTCGCAGTTCAAACTCCACAACCTAGCACAGTCAACATTCTAGTCCATTTCATATAGCCTGACTTGAGTCAGAGGGAAATTTAACTCTTGAAGTTGATGTGTAAACTGAAAGATAACCCAGGAATTTGCTAATTGTTTCTGGTGTGAATTTTATTACTTTTGGTCAAATACAGAACAAGATTTAGATGGGAAGAAGGAGATATGGTAGGGCGTCTAAAATAATTTATGACAATTGAATAGAACAAAGTTGGAATGAAATATTAAATGTATGAAGTGGTAGCGTTTTAGAGATGATATCCTCAAATAACTTACCGGGCCAATAATAATTGTTTCTTTCCTCATGTAGAGAGTGTTTGATATTTTTAGCTATGCTAGATACAATCATCTGGCCATGGAGATTAGTGAAGTCTAAGGGCATGATGAGATAGAAAACAAGTCTGAACACTAATTAAATCTCAGGCCTGACTCAAGGGAATAATCCTTTGCTTATTTAAGAAACTGAAGTGAGATGAATTATCCCATTAAAAAGCACCAGACACAATGTTCGAGAGTTCTAGCTGCTCCATGGCCTCACCAACATTTGGTACTGTCAATCCTTGCGACTTCAGACATTCTGGTAGAAGTGTAATGGCATCTCATCATGGTTTTAATTTGCATTTCCCTGATGACTAATGATATTGAACATTTATTCATGTGCTTTTTTTTGCCATCTGTTTATCTTCTTTGTAGAAATGTCTGTTCAAATCTTTTGCCCATGTTTTTATTGGGTGTTTGAGTTCTTATCATTGAGTTGTAAAAGTTATTTATGTATTCAGATGCAAGTCCTTTTTCACATACATATATTGTAAATATTTTCTCCCAGTCTGTTGCTTGCCTTTTCGTTTCCTTAGTGCTGCCTTCAGAAAAACAGTAATTTTAAACTTTGATGAAATTCTATATATATATATAAATTTTTCTTTTATGGTTTGTGCTTTTTGTGTCTTATCTAAGAATTTTTCATCTATTCTAAGGTTGAAAAGATTTTCTTCTAGAACCTTTATGGTTAAAACCACTTTGGAAAAACCACATGGAAAGTGGTTTAACTTTTATAAAGTTAAACATATACTTACCATATAACCCAGGAATTCCACTGGTAGGTATTTAGCCAAGAGAAATGAAAACATATTCATAGAAAGGCTTGAACAGAAATGTCTATAACATCTTTATCCATAATATCCCCCAATGGAAACAATTCAAATGACCACCAACAGATCAACAGATGAATGGATGAAAATGTATGGTGTATATGTGTGTGTGTGTGTGTGTGTGTGTGTGTGTATGGAATAAACTATGATACATGCAGCAACATGGATTAATCTTAAACCATTATGCTGAGCAAAAGGAGACAGACCCAAATGAGTGCAAACTGTATGATTCCACGCATGTGAAATTCTGGAACAAAAACAAGTAATCTATTGGTGAGAGAAAACACAGCAGTGGTTGCCTGTTCCTAGCAGCTTGGGAGGATGTGGCTGGGAATGGGCATAAGGAAACTTTTTGGAATAATGGACATGTGCTTGATTGTGGAGGGGTTATGTGGGTGGGTGCACTTGTCAAAATCCTTTGACTGTCCACACTTTAATGTGCTGTAAGAAATGTAAAATCGGGAAAATCTGATTAAAATACGGGGTTAGCCAGAATGATATACTTCTTGGAAACCCATACTGAGTGATTTTTGAACATGTGATTATTATTGGTAAAATTTCTAGCTCTCAGACCTCCAGATCATGGCATTATCATTTGTATTTCAAAATGGGACATTTTTTTCTTAATAGAAATTTGAAAAATACAGGAAAGTTAAAAGAATAAAAAGAAATTACTGCTTGTCTCAACACCTAAGCCCAATCTTTTCCCTATGCTTTATATTTTTCTTTTTCACAGCTATAATCACACTCTTAAATTATTTAACATTTCACATACTACATTTAACGTATTACCACTTTTGCCATTTAACATTATAAGAATTTTCCCAAATAATTTTACGGTTCTTATAAATATGATTTAAACCGTTACATAATATCCAGGTAAACATACACCATAAATTATTTTAAAATACTACCTACATTTGAAAAACTCTTTCTTATTTGCTTTTGAATTTTTTCCCTATCTAATGCTATGATGATTAGCATACAACATTTTCCCCACTTAGGGTTATTTACTTAAGATAGATTTCCAAACACCTGGTCAAAGGGTCATACTGTCACCTTTATTACTTGTAACCAAAGGATTAAAACTTGCCCCTCTTGCATGGCTTTCCCCTTAGGTTTCCTTCCATTTCAGAAAGTCTTTTCTCCTTTTTATTTTCCAATGAATTATTGTTTTTCGAGGCAGGGAGCTAAGGAGAAAGAGGATTTTCACCTACTCTTCCGAATGTACTGCGTTGCCTGAATTAGCCTCATCTATCTGTCAAAGTGCCCAGAAACCATGATGATAGGAGCTGTGGAAATAGATATCTAGCATATGGGAACCTGCTTATAATTTCTTGCTCACAGCATTTATCCCACATACAGCATTTATCTTTAAAAGAGCAAGACTAATGAACCCGTATGTATTGTTTTCTACTTATAGCATATCCTCATTTGAAATACATCCCATGGAAAATAAAGCTTTGCTAATGAGTAAGGAATTGCAGTGTTTTATAGTGAGTAGTGTCATATGCCTTGGTGGGATTCTTACTTTTCCACTGACCTTATTGGGTTATTGTACTTTTTTTTAAGTCAGAGAGATATCTTATTGTTTGTAAAATGTTTTGATCATTTCTGATCTAAAGTACTATGTAACTACACCATTTAATAAAAATTAATCTTGCTTCAAGAAAATTGGGATTGGCCAAACAGATTATTCCATCGGGGGGGGGGGGCGGAGTTATTCTGCCTTGACAAAGAATTCAGAATAGTATGCCCAGAAATATTGAACTCCTTTAGTGAATTACAGCTGTGGCTTGATTTACGAAACTTCTGAAGATGATCAGGTCCTTCAGTCCCACACCTGTTACTAAATGACAGGCAATGTAGAAGAGTGGTTAAACTCTGTTCAGAAGCTGTATATTTTCAAGAAAGTTACATGACCTAAATCCTAATCTCATCCTTTGTAAAATGGGAAATGAGGCCACTTGCTCATAAACTGTCAGCAGTTTAAATGAGATGATGCATGTAAAATGCAGACCCCGTACATTACAGACACTCGACAGTGCTCCTAATTGTGGTGATGTGTGCAGAAAAAGCAGTACCTGAGAACAGTTCCATCAAGCCTCTCAGTTCTGCTCATCCTCTTCTCATTCTCTAGTCTTTGAACTCTCATCACTGGACAACTGGCTTAGCCCTCCACTTGCCCTTCATTTTCAAATCCTGACACTCTCCTCTTGGGCGATAAACAGCCTTTGAGAGTCAAACTCTCTGATAAATGTCCACTCATGGCTTGGACTGAAATCTGACTGTCCTCCGAAGACCTCACTGCTCGGCAGCCCTCTCTTTTGGAGAGGTCTTTTTTCCCTTTGCCAGGACTGGAAGGAGACTTCATTATCCTCCTCTGCACCATACTGCTGTTAGACCAGCATTCTCCTCCCTCCTACACAACCCCTGCATCTTGGAGGCTCTGCCTTTCTACAAAGACCATCATCTTCTTCTCATGACCGTTGTTTATAGATTTCCTCCTAGCCACTTCTCTTTTATTAAATTTTGACCTCAGCATCCTCAATCCCTTCGATGCTCCTTTCATCATTCCTGGGAATTTGGCTTTTCAGTTCCTTTCTTTCTCTTTGAAGTGATCTTTTCCTCTCCACCCACTCCAAAATCTCAAATTCATATATGTCTTTGACCACAGCTTCCCATTATTCTGGTACTTCCTACTTCATGACATTCATTTGAATCATAATCATTTGTTCATAATCATTCAACTCATTTCTGCTATTACTCCCTTCATTTCTAGCTGAGATTTCATGATACATTATTGTAATTTCTCCCTTGCAAATATTCTTGAACTTTGTAGAATTCCAACTTTGGTCCACTTTTCTCCATATTTGCGCATGGAAAAGTACAACATAGCTGAGGGGAAAAAGAATCAGACCTCAAAAGCCTCCTCAACACTACTCAACCATCCTACATTAAAAAAAATTAAGCACCATTAAAAAAATCTCTTCTGCTTTCACTTCTTTCCCCCTCATTTCAGCTAATAACCTAGAGTCATTATGAAAATAGAAACCATAAGATGAGAACTCTTGTCATTTTTTCCATCATCAGAATTGGTGATCCAAACCAATCTACAACAGCACCTAGCATCTTCTCTCTTACTATTAAAATGAAGTACATATAGTTTCTCCTTCCAAATGTTGGTACTTCCATATACCCTCCCTATCTCATTGTCTCTGAATTTATTAAGGTCTTTGCTCATTTGACTATTCTCTCTCTCTCTCTCTCTCAATCTCTCTCACATCATCAATCTTTCTCTTCCTAAATGATCTTTCCCCTTATACAAACATGCTGTATTATTGCCCCTCTTCACACTTTCTTTACCCTGTAAGCCCTCCATCTACCGCCCCATTTCCCCACACTTTTCCATAGTTCAGCTTCCCGAAATTGGTCTGCAAATGGTACTCCTACATTTTCATTGGATTCACTCTTCAACAGATCCGCAATGGCTTCTGCCCCTGCCACTCCACTGCAATTGCTTTTGTTAAGACCACCAACACGCTTCATGGACCAATTTCAAAGATTTATTTTTTGCCCTTATCTTTATTGACTATCTAACAGCATTTAGTGGATCTGTAGTCAAATAGGACCCCCGTTCTCTAAAATTGCCCAAGATGAAGAACCTCCAAGTGAGAGAGAGGTGGTTTTGGCTATAGGCTTTTCTCTCTATTTCTAAGATGCCTTTTTCCCTGGGAAAACTTATCTGCACAGAGGCTTCTGCTCCTTCTCTTCTCTAATTCCACATTCAGATGTGAACTTGAGGTTCTTCCTATTTTATCTCAGAGTATTCCTCATTCACATGTAGACTTAAGGCTCTTCTTTAAGATCTCTCAGCAGAACAGGAACATGTAAAAAAACTTAACTAAAAGCTCAGGAATAACAAAAGAAAACAAACCCAGAAAGAATTAAGCCAGCATTCTGGAAGGTATGGCTTATTCACCTGTAGCTTAGGGTTCCCAAAGTGCTGATTCTTAAAGAATGGTTTGTGGCTCCAGGGCTGTCCCTTAAGGACCTCCTTTGGACACAAGTCATTTCTTTAATACTTCCAAATTAAGGGTGCACAACATGCCATTTCATAGTCTTTACCTTTGCACGTGACCGAGAGCTATATATACATAATAACCTACTGAATTAAGAATTAGTTAACCTAACGTGGTTGGGTTTTGCAGTTTGCACTGAGTAACACCAATTGTAAGCTGGATTTCATAAACTACAATGACTACATAACTAGATTCTGTCAAGGACTTTATTTTACAAATAAGTCTGGTGGCCACACATTTGGCAACATTGCAAACCTCCCTCTGATAATAGCACAACAAATATACACAATACAATTGTTAAGTGTACAAGGAAGGGAAAAGGAATCTTTGGTTTGGCTTATGAAGGTGGCAGTGTGAACACTGGGGAGCCAGTGGTCTTGTTTCAGTCTCCACATGGTAGATGTCCTCTTAGTAGCACTACAGCACCCTCCAGAAACCAATTTTCTCTCAAAGTTCAAAATAAAGGGAAATATACTCAGAATAAAAATATGAAGTTGGCACTTTGAGGTTGGAGTAAAAGGGAGCTCCTTTATTTTGGGGGGGAAACCTTCTTGTCTTGGGCATTACTTAAGGATCTCTGGATATGTTTGAGGTGACTGGTTCTGTGGTGATGGAGGAAGGTAGCCACTGTCATGTTGAGGCATACTGGGAATAAGGTAGGAAGTCACCTCTTTGTTGTGGTGGGTACCAGGTCTTTGGATTTGAGGAACCAGTAAAATTTAGAAAGTGGGAGAGCTGCACAGAATGACCAAGTTTTTATTTTACCAAATAAGGACACCAAAAAAGCCAGTGTAATCTATTCAAAGAGAGGACTATTTATGGATAAGAAGAAGAAGGAGAATAAATAAAATGAAGTGTAATTTACTATATATATTATATATAATATGAAAATCTCACTGCATTTTGTTCTTTTGCATTTTGCAACACTGTGCACCCATGAAAATTCTCTCAGAAATTTGCTCTGGCATATGGAAATCAATGCTCCATCAGACAGCTTTATAAAGCTTTAATGTGTGAATCAGATTACTAAATTGTATATTCCTTTTACTATCTCTTTTCTCATTTCTCCCATCCCTGAATCCTTGGTAAAGTTTGGTTTACATAGTCTCACCTCACCTCAATAAAGAAAAGAAAGATGAATCCACGTCTGAGGCCAAGAGACCCTCTGATACCAAGGTAATATGCTGGTGCTGATGTTTTAGAGATCTCCAGGAAGATGTAAGGAGAATTCAAGATAAAGGTCCTGATGTTCATGATAAGTAGAGATGTCTCCCTGTACAATCTATTGGGGTTTTGCTGTTGAATTTCCCTAAAAGAGATGGAATTTCTCTAATAGAGCTTCCTTACATTTCAGGAATTGCCTTTCTGGAATTCTTAAAAAATGGAAAGGAGTTCCGGAAACATCTCAGCTTCTGCCCTTTTCTTTCAGTGGCACATTGAGTGACACCAGCTCCAGCAGGTAGAGCGTGAAGCAGGCTTCATCGGTGGGGGTGGGGTGGGGGAGGGAACGAGGGGTTCTCCTTGGCCTTGACCCCACTGCACTGTTTGGTCACCTTTCCTCAAGTGCCCTGGACACACGCTTATCTCCAATGGGGATTCAACAGTTGGCACACAATCAACCAGCTGAAAAGCAGGCAGAAGTGATCCGTTGGAGAAGAACTGGCCTGTTGGAGATAGTGGGCTAAAGAGAGAGGTCACAGGCAAGAGTGACTCCATGAAGGGGCAAAGCCAAGAAGATGAACTGCAGCCCCTCAGTGAGTATTTATCAGGCAGCCAATGTGTTCATGACTCAAGGTGTGTGAGTGTTCCTAGTGTTGGAGAGGTCAACTTCTTTCCTAGATTACTGACAGTTTAGCTAAAAGGTAGGGTGAGGTTGTTAGGGCCTTTGCCTTGATATGTTCCTGTATGGGTCAGATGGAATTGCCTTGAGGCTGCCCATAAAACTGTTTTCTATTGGGTTCTTTCCAGACAAGCTCAGTGTGGATATATTAAGAAAACCCTAAATACAGGTCTCTATTCAGAAGCAGCATTTAGGAGTCTATTGAGATTAATGCTGTGGAATCAGGCAAACAAACAAATAAGAAGAGAGAGAGAGAGAGGAAGAGAGAGAAATAAAAAGAGAAAAGGCAAGCGAGGCTCTGGGAATTATAACTAATTTGTGGACCAGGCATCCTGTTTCTGCCGCCCGGTGCAGAGTGATCTGACAAGGCTGAGTAAATGTGGTTTTGGCTTTGCACTGCTGAGATGTTTAACTGCATCGTGCTGAGGTGGACTGAAACTTCAAGGGCATCCAGTGACATATTTGTTTCGTCACCCGTCTGCCCATTCCTGCATTTATCAGTGAGCCAATGCAATATATATATATTTTTAAACTTCACACCATGGTGTCTGATTTATAATTTCCCGGGAGCAATATTTTTTTTACAGCGACTGGCAGGATTTTTTGTTCTTCATTAGGCCTTTTATTAACCCACTGCCAGAGCTCTGTATCTAACCACTCCCAGTGTTTCAGTGATCATATTATCAGTAATAGCATATTTCCTCTGGGAGATATGAATACAGTCTATTGCAGGTGGAAGGCTGAGAGGAGGCAGGGACAGAGTGAAGGAGTGTTCACATTTCTATTCAGGCTCTGCCTTCAGATTCTCCCCACTAAACTCGCAGATGTTGCTGACTAGAGATTTTGATGGGTCTTTAACTTCATTTTTATGTGAGCAGCAACTTTATTTGTTCAGAAAGTTTTATAAATCTATGACATCCTGCTGTGTAAAAAGCAGACTTGACCACACATTTAAGAGGGTGGGGGTGGGGGTGGTGGTGGTGGTGTGTGCAAACTCCTGAGTTTTCCATAAGATGTTTGCTTTTGCCCAAAACGAAGATCTAGATAGTTAATGGAGGTGGACCAGCTTGAAAAGAGATCCATACTATGTAGAGGGGTTGGTTCCTTCCTGTCTGGCTGAAGAACTCAGATGAAAGGAAGTACGGAAGCCTAAACTTAATTATTATCATCACTGCTCTTCCATTTAGAGAGCAAGAAACTGCCCCAATTACAGGGCTAGCAGAATACTTAGGAGAGGTCTCTGGTCTCTTTCCTTACCGTTAGTGGGTACCACATATGCAAACACTTTAGTCAGAAGAGAATATACTTTGTTTCTGAAAGATTTGAAGGAGAGGAAGTTCCATAAGTTTTCTTGGTGTTCCATTTAAGCTCCCAACAACACCATCTTCTTAACTCAGCATGAATATTTACTAGCAGAGTGGACTTGAACAAGTCACTTAATCTCTTGGAACCTCATTTATCAAATTTGAATTCTAATAATGATCTGTGGAACATATTTTATTGTGGTGAAGATCAAACCAAACAACCCACTTAAAAGGGATTTTCAAACTGTGAAGTACTGCACAATGATAAGCTCCTGGGATATTAAACATAATTCCTACTCATGTAGCACCTCTCAAAATAAAATGCAATCAACAAAATATATTGAATTTCTTGGTAGAGATGGAAAACCAACTTGTTTCCCCCTCCTCCTAATACCTCATACTGAATAACATGATGGAAGAAGGTCAAAGGACATACATTCTGTCTTTAAGACTTAAAATATCACTGTCCCCACACTTGGATATTCTTTTGATTCCCTGACTCTAGTTTCCACACCATCTCAATTATATTCCAAATGGATAAGGAAAATCATAGCCTTGTCCCATGACCTGGGACTGTGACTATTTCAGTGTATTGAATCCATCTTTCAAGAGCTTCTTTCGGTGAATTAGCCTAAGGAATAGAGTGAGAAGTATCTCCCTGGGTATCTGGTGCCTTCTATTAATGATGTGAGGTTTCATCCTCTATATAATTCTATAAAATGTTTTTCTTTTTAAGACACTACCAGAAAAAAAAAAACACTCAAAATTGAAAGTCTTTGGGGTTTAGATAGTATTTTTCTATAATTTTTTCCCCTTTAGTGGATTGTCCGTTGTATTTTGGCAGAGGCAAAGGGTCTGTGAATTTGGGCAAAGCTTTCTGATGTATCCAAAAGATCAGGACTTAAAAAGGATTTACTTACTTTTAAAATATAAAGAGAAAGCAAGAAGATAGAGAGGAAATGGGAAAAGAACTTTTCATTCATTGGTTTTGGGTTAGCTGGGCTTCCAATGCAATCAGTCTGTCTGATCTAGAATGATCCTATGAACATCACCAACAACTTTCAACTTTCATCTGAATGGACATCAAGTTAAGTTCCTGGAACTCATCAGTAGATCTGTTTTCTCTGACTAGTATCTCCTAATACTTCAAGATAGCTAGTTTGGTAAAATATGGCATGAAGACAAAGAGAAAGGGGAGTTTTCAAAGTCTACCTTGATATCAAGTGGATATCCTCTTTGTTAATGCAGAAAAGCTTATAAGTAGCTTCTACTGACTAATTGAATCTAATAATCACAAAACGAATACACTGACTTCACAGCACTTTCTGAAAGATTCTTTTCCTTTTCTAAAAAGGCAACTCCGTCATCAAATCTTTGGCCACGCAAGAAAAGCATGGCTCTAATTTCAAAGGAGCAATAGTGAGAATTTGCCAAACAAGTCTGATACAATTGTTTTCTTGTTATCCACTGGAAAAGTTTTGAGATTTGTGCCAGACACTATGCCACCCTCTTCTTGTGTATTATCTCATTTAATTCTCACAACAAAAGTATGAGGTAGATACCATTATCATTCTCATTTTTCAGAGGCTCACACCAGACTGAATAACTTTTTAAGTAGCTGGTGGAGTAAGGATGTGATTTGTTTTTGTGGCTCTCCCAAGTTTTCTCTCTTAATCACTACAATAATACCAACTCCCAGAAGAGTTAAGTTACAGAAGACAAATTGAATGGCCGAAGAAAGCTCTCTTGCCCAATTCCCTTAAGAAGGCCCACAGGATCACTACCACACCCTCTCCAAAGAGTGTCCCAGAAATGTTTGTGTCACCCAGAACTTTTGCCTTTGGCTGTTGTTTTCCCACATGCCACAAGGTGGCTCAGTGTAGAATGACCTCCCCTCTGAGTGTGAATGCCCAGAGGGTAGAAAAAGCGTGGGAACAAATTGCTGCATCTTGTCCTAACAGATTTCTGTGGCACTAGCTCATCCTATCTTAGAGGCTTGAAAAGCCACACCTCAGCTGAAAGCTCAAATTTGTGTTCATTGGACTCAAAGGGAGACTCATTTGAAGTTGGCTCAAATTTCTGGTGGGAGTCTTTGTAAGTACATTTAGCCTCAAGAGACCAGATGCCTTTTGGTGATTCTTTCTTCAAATGCACAAAATAAATCTAGAAATAAATTATAAAATTTCAAGCAAAGAAGTCTGGCTTGATTAAAAAACAACACACACACACACACACACACACACACACACACACCAATTAGCTGCCAGTAGAGAACACCTGGGTAGGTGAAAAGCCCCTCAAGCAATAGATGATGGAGTTTGTAAAGAATGTCAAGGTTTGCTAAATTGTGATCAAACTCCTCTCACCTACTCCCACCCCAAATGCACACAATTCCACCTTCAACCTTCGGAGGATGAAATTTTTCAGAAGGAAAATTCTGTTAAGCCTATGGAAGAGTACCATGGGGTTTGCTCGTCGCAGAGGCTGAAATGAACTCTTTCACCCTGTTTAAATATTTAAAAACAGAAAAATCTCCTGATACAGACAAATAGGTCACGAAGTGCCAAAAAATATATCTGAGAATACATCTGCTTTTGAGATCAGAACTCCTGATCATACTCTGTCCATTTTGATTTGCTTTATTGCTCAAATGTGAGAGGCACCAAAATCTTAGCACAAGGAATAGCTCGCTTGCCCAA
This sequence comes from Phoca vitulina, assembly GCF_004348235.1. Lineage (NCBI taxonomy): Eukaryota > Metazoa > Chordata > Mammalia > Carnivora > Phocidae > Phoca > Phoca vitulina. The sequence continues at coordinate 29,058,417 of NW_022589713.1, forward strand.
TGCCTCAGGAAGGGGACATGTCTTCAGGGTAAATGAAATTAATGTCCTGTCATTCAAATGGGTGATTTTAGTCTCATTTGGTCATCTTTTGCCCTGAAGAAGTAAGAGACAGATCAATTTAACCCATGCATACTGGGTACAAATGATTAGTACCAACTCCACTGGCAGAAGAGGATGGAGTGAGCAGGGGGACACAGGTGGAGTGTCAAGGCTTGGAAAGAGAAGATAAGGGGAATCAGATACCTTTCATTTATTTGACAATTATACCTTGAGCTGACCCTGTGCTAAGACCAAATCTTGTCCATCTGTTTTGTTTTCCTTCTAAGAAACAGCAATCTATGGATCATTGCTTCCTTGCTACATAAGGCTACATGTTGCATGATTTCTTGTGAAACATCTCTGCTCAGAGTGAGAGCCTACAAAGAGTATAATTAAAACTTTAAGTTCTTTACCACTCCCTACTCAAGATTACTCTTCACCCTTCATGTGGCCTCTGACCTCTAGGTGACCTTGGATCCATATTAATTATGCTATAGGCAGCAACCAACCCAAGTTAGGACTGGAATTTAGTCTCTCTGTGTAGAACTCTCATGTGTTAACTGGGGAGCTTCGAGGCAGCCATTTCCTGCCTTATAAACTGAGAAGCAGGGAAGGAATATGGGGGCAGGGAGAGAGAGAGAACTAGCAGATAGGAGAGAGGCAGAGTATTATGAATTTCTAGTTCCTTAACTCAGGTCATCAAACTCCATGGGATGTCATTATAGCCTCATAATAAAGTCGCATTGATTTGCTTGAGTTAACTTAAGTCAGTTTCTGCTACTTGCAACCAAAGATTTCTAATGAATACCAATCTTTGGGCATCTCTGTTACTCAGGGGTTGGCAAGAGGCTCTCTAGATTCCTGTGCATAGAATAAGTGGACAATAATAACAAGATGATTATTAATCATTCAACTATTTAACAAAGTTAAATCATTCAACTATTTAACTCCTCTGCAGTTAACCTGTTTGCAGTGTTTCTCCAAGTTTGATCCAAAGACCCCCTTCATCTAGGAATCTGCTTGTTAATCTGTTCCCTACTGAACCAGACTCACCAAATGTGGACTGAGGAATCTGCTGAATAATTCTTAAACACAGCAGAGTTTGGACACTAATAGATTAAGGAGCTGATGCCAGAATTTCTATTACTGGTTCTAGGAAAATGAATATGCCCCTTCCATACTCTTGATGCTGAGATAAGAATTCTTCCACTTGTACTAAGGTATTAGGTTTTGTTTGCTCAGGGGCAGCTTAGCAAATCTTTCTTCATATCCTCTCGGCCCAGCCACCCAGGTTTACCTCTTAGGCTTCTGCTTACCTCCCTTCCCAGTTGGGGTTCTTCATTAGATAGGTTAGGCAGCTTTTTGGATCCAGAAGCAATTTCCTTCTGGAGGGGATTCGCCTGGGCAGCTACACTTGCAGCAACAGAGAAAGTTAGTTTGTAGGCTCCCTGGGGGCCTTTGGCAAGATTTGGTGTAAGTTTTGTTTAAGCTCTTTAAAGCATCTCTGGCACAAGACCAAGAAATGGGCGCTGAAAAGGGGGGAAAAAATCAATGGCCCAATCAATATGATGAATATATGGCTCCATTAGCTACTTCCCGGTCTCTGGGATCTGAATGACGGTTTCTGCATTTTCTCTGTTGCAGGTTTTTGATGGCATTAGGGGAAGTTGTTGCTGCCTGTTTTGAAGATGCCTCTCTTATCTCAATGGTTAGTTTTGGACATTTCCACACTTGAGACATGAGAGACTTAAAGAGTCTCTTGGATCAACAAGTCTGTTTTCCTTCCCGCGCCCTCCCAAGAGTTTAAGACTTCTCCAGGAGAAAATTCAGTTGCCTCCAACCTACTCATTACCTGGTGATTTCACGCAGTGAATTCATCCCTTTGCTAAGCTGACTTGCACACTGACCCTGATTTTTTTTTCTTCAAGTGCCTTGTTTAGCCACATTTTATGACTCTGCTCTTGACTGAGGTGTACAGGTCAAACTGCTACTTTACAAAGGGAGGTTCACAAAGTGAATATTTCTCAAGTAACTCTGGAAACTTGAGAGGAAATGATTAGGGGACACAAAAGGGTACAAGCTAGTTTGTTGAGCTTCCGTATTGAAAAGTATTGGCTTTCCATAGAACATAAGCACTCTCCAGAGATGTTTCTACAAAACGCACTTACAGTAGTCAAAGTAATGCTGCTCAGAAAGGTTCCCTGGTGCAGGGTTACAGAAAGAAATTTCTAAACCCTAACCAAACTGAAAGGGGGTTTTCAGTGATGTCCTCTTCTCTCGGAGAGAGGTTAGGTACATACGATAAGTACTGAGTCAACATTTGTTTTTTGCTAACCACTCAGTAAATTCTAGAGCAGAGATCTTATACTAAGCTGTAGTCCTAACAATGAAAGTGGGACCTGTTTAGCAGTTTATGTTTCTATTGTACAGGAGAATGACTTCCTAGCTTAAGTGACTATGCCTTTATTAGAAGTGATTATGATGTAAAGGGATTTCAAGTTCTTAAGGGTAATAAGGGGGTAATAATGGACTCTTCTTGCCTCACTGTATTTCCCTGGGGAATGCCCAACAGACCCCATACATGTCACTAAATAAACCGAAGATACGAGACCCTCTCCTCTAAGAATTCCTACAGGATGCGAACATGAGAGAGACTCTCTGGGCTTATGACCTAGTCACCAAGTTGGACTTAAAAAGGCAAGTAAAGAAAATAGGGTAACATGTAAAAGTCTAAATAAGGTGTTTAGATAATGGTACTGTGCCTGTAATGAGGATGCTGAAGACACCTGAAGTGTCATCAAAAAAAATGGGACTTGAAATTGTCTAGGACAGAGAGTTTGCTTATAGCAATAATAGGAGATGTGATTGGAACGCTACACTGGGACAAAATGGTGGGCAGAATATTTTGCCAATGAAAAGTTTATATTTCATTTTGTAGGCTACTATAGGATATTTACTTAGGTTTTAGGTTTCCTGACTGTCTAGGTACAAATGGAATTATATTTTTTTCAAATGAAAAAAGATGAATGTGTGCCCGTTAATCAAACAGGACAGAAGCTGTTTGCTCCTATTTAAGGGATGATGACTAACACTGTAGACAATGCTTTAAACAGTGATTTTGCTCACCTGGAGTAAGTCCTAATTGTTCTCCATGAAAGTCAAGGCCATACTCTTGACATGTGACTTTGGGAAGACCATTCTGAGAAGTCACATTAATGAGTTTCAAGCAGGGAGCTTTCTTTTTTTAAACTTGGAGCTTTCTGATGATTTAACTTGACAAGAGGGTTGGCATATCCCTTAACTTAACCTCCCCAAACAACGGTTGCCTCACTAAGTGTTTCAGGCTTCCAACAAGAATTGTATAGTAGATTCTAGGAAGCAATTTGGCAAAAACTACCAGAAAGAGCCTTATAAAGGGTCAGCCCATTGACCTACTAATTCCATGTCTAGCAATCTGCCTTATCCATGTTAGAAGAATCTGAAACACATGAAGATGTTCATTTCAGTATTATATATAATAGTAAAAAAAAGAGGAAAAAACAAGTTTTTAATTGTAAACACAGTAGATATTGCACAAATAAAATACCATAAAGCCATTGCCCTGGTAATAAATAACATTACTGGCATGAGGCTTATGATATAAATGAAATAAGCAAGATGTATATGAAACTTAGAATAGTTCTTAGCATTTTAGTGATTATGCACAGGTATTAAATATTATTAGTAATTACTATATACAATGTTACCTAAAATATGAAAGTGTGCATAGAAAAGACAGATAAAATATGTTGAAGTGCTAATTACCATAGCATTATTACCAGGATTGATCATTAATAAGGTGTAACTATTAAGGATTGTTTCAGTGTTTTACAAACTCTCCACAATCACGGGTTAGAATTTAATCATAAGAAAAAAAGCTTATACAATTATAAAGAGAAACTCTTACCATCAAAGCTGAAGTCTGGTTCTCTCTTCTCCCACTGACTAAAGGGCAAGCGTGTAGTTTAAAATATCAGACACGTAAGAGGCAAAGTTGTTTAAAGTGAGAGGAAGTGCTTTGAAGGTTTTACTTATATGGAATACCTCTCCCATCCTCAAACGGAGGATGGTCATAGGGGTGCCTCAAGAAAGTCCAAAACTCTATGCCTTTTAAAACTGGATCTTAAGAGATCTGAAAAAACTTAAGTCAAGAAAAGCAGTCGAAGGGTGCACAGTCGGTTAAGTGACCAAGTCTTGGTTTCAGCTCAGGTTGTGATCTCAGGGTCGTGAGATCGGTCAGGCTCCCACACTCAGCACAGAGTCTGCTTGAGAGTCTCTCTCCCTCTCTTTCTGCCCCTCACACTTATGCTCTCTCTCTGTCACTCTCAAATAAATAAATAAATCTTAAAGAAAAAAAAGAAAGAAAGAAAAGAAAAGCAGATGAGTGTGGTCTGGAGCCTGGCTGCCTGGGGTTCAAATCCTGACTGCACTACTTTCTGGTTGTATGAACTTGAGCAAGTCACTTAGCCTTCTGTTCAATTGCTGTTTCACTCTTAGGAGGTTATTGTGAGGATGAAAGCATGCAAATGCAGAGTACTTCAAATAGCACCTTGCTCTCTGCAAGAACTCAATAAATGTGAGCTATTACTAAATCAAAGGCTCCGTTTCTAAAGCTTGATTATAAGTCTGGTGTCGAACCCCATGGCTCCTTGTGCCCTAGGCTGCCTCTGGCCCTGTTATATTTTGTCAGCTGTTTTAGTTAGGACATAAAGGAACTCCATGTAAAATGTCTTTCTAAACTCGGTCAAGAAAGGAAAAAGAACAGGTTCACAATTATTCACTCATGGGCACAAATGTCTTTTATAAACTAAGGACATCTTGCTTATACAGATGATTGGTTCAATAATGGGAGGGTAACTTTAATGAATTAATTTACTAATTATCCATCCCAGCTCCATAAAACAATTGGCCTTTAGTAAGGATGTTGGCGCATTATTCATAGCTGCCGAAGGAAGGACAGAAGCCATTGAAAAGGAAGATGTCTATGGGAGGTGAGGGCCCAGGAAACAGGAAAGAATCTCAGCTCAGAGTTTGGTTTGGCCTCAATACTAACAGTTAACCAAATAAGAATATAGAGCAGGGCCCTGTCCCCCTGAATCCTATGGGGAACATGTTGGAATTTGTTGAGAAAAAGTCCAGGTCTCTTGCAAAAGAGTCCTGGCGCTTTGAGTTTTTGAAGAAAACTATATTTGCACCACTAATTACTAACTAACACAAATAAAATAGAGCTGCAAGACCATACACTTCTCAAATTTTCATCAGTTGGCATTATAGTGAGATGCTTTCTTAGAAATATATCTGAGGGAGTTTTGAAATCAGGTGCCCCCCCCACCCCGCCTTCGCAACCCAGCCCGAAATGGGAGTCTCTTTGAGAAGCTAGTCATACATTAATTCTATTGAAATATATGCTTCACTTGTTAGTGAAACAAAACAGTTTGAATTCACTAAGGTCACACTAAACCAGGCCTTTGCTCTGAAGTTAAAGGCTCTAAATAGATCAAAACATTCTTTGTAATGCCCTTGAGTGATCCATTTATTGCACTTAACTTTCTCATTACTTAAATGCAAAAGACTAAAGTTGAAGAGGCCAAAACATACATTTGGAAATTTCAGAAAACATAATAGGCTGAGAGAGATAATGTAATACTTCTCCATGAAGAGGAGAGCTTGAATATCTTGATTACAGCTTCCCTACCCATCCCTCACACATTCAAATCCAATATATGTGCTTTTATTAATGTGTGAGTGCAGAGATATGCATAAATGAATATTGATAAGGCAGGATACTGTATATTTATGAGGTTTTATATGTTTTCTCTTTATGTTTTATTTGTATTTATATCCAGTGCTGCATACTGTATGTATGTGTTTATAAGTATAGCAGCTATGAAAGAAATAAGATTTTAATCGATTTCATAATATTTTGCAACCACATATACACTACCATCTATTTCACTGATGTGTATTGCTATGGGGGGGTGTGACACTTTCTATTGGTCTCAGTGAGGACTTGTAATAAATATCTTAGTGCTCAGGCGAGATTTTATAAACAACCTTGTGTTATAATGCAACTGTATCCTTGAAATTTTACATGCATAAAAGTCAGAAATTTGGAGTTGTCATAGTAACATTAATTCTGGCCCCTTCCAAAAGTGCAGTATTTTGTCATATAGCATAAAATGTTAATGCTTGTGCCTCTGTGACTCGGCAGTGAGACTGGGTTATATTTGCCACAGAAATCATGAGTTTGGAGAGCTTTACTGTCGACATTTAGAATCAGAGGCATAACATGTTGCACTAAATTTCCCTAATTAAAAAAAAAATACAAGACAGAGTAACAAACTGGACAAAAGGGCAAAGAACAATGATTATTATTTTTGAAATGAATTGAACAAATGGAAGAAAGAAATGGGAAGATGTTAAAACATTTGTTGGGAGGAACTTAGTGACCCAGACGTGTTTATTCAAATACAGTATGCATTTGAACAAAGACTCCAGCATGGAGGTTGGTGCATTTTGCCCTGAATATACAGGTCTCTCTTCTGGATGCGCAACATCTGGGTATAATGCTGCAGCAAACAAACAAGGCAGAGCGTCTCGTCTCTGTCCCTAGAGATTTGCAAGAAGGAAATAAATAATCATCTTTTGGGGGCAGGATAAACAAATACCTGTCTGAAGACGGATCGCTGATCGGGACTGGTATTTTGATGTCTTTTCTAGTCCCATGATTCTATGTTCTTTAATAAAGGTAAATATTTCTCAGTGTGCATATAAGGCCTGAAGATGTGAGCTGGATGCCATGGTCCTGTAAATTGCCCCAAGGAAAGCATAGGACAAGTCTCCTTTTTTAGCCAGAAGCCCAGAAATGGCAGGAGTGGGAGTGGGAGAGATGCGAGTGGTCCGTGTTCGTCTGATCGTCTGACGATGTGGGCAGTGCCTTCGATGAAGAGCCTGGTTTGGCACCGGAACGCCAGAGCAGCCTCACCGGAACCCGGAGCTAACCTAAGCATACGTGCTCTTCCACAAGAAAGAGCTTGTGCGCTCAGACTTCGAGCGCGTATGCTCAGAGTCTGATTCCTTTGCTGGTCCCATGTCTCACTGTGGCCAGTGGTGGCAGAGTGACGCCATGTCTCCATTCTCTCTGGAACCTAAGTCAACCTACCCTCTTCTCATGCCCTGCTCCTTGTCCTAATGTTCTTACCTCCCGGCGCAACTGTCACACATTTTTTCCTCTAGTTACCATTTGCGCAAGAATGCATAGCCAGAATTCTCTGAGAATCTGTGACGGTACTGATTGGAATCTCTCCACAAAGCTAAGGTTTCCTTCTCCAGCGGAGAAGGAAAACCATTGCATTTTTAAGGAAGACCTTTTACCTTTGTGTATTATATACTATGTTCCCTTGAGTCTAGAAAGCCTGGCTATTAGAACTGGTGTGGGGCGGCGCCTTCGGCTCAGGTCATGATCCCAGGGTCCTGGGATCGAGCCCCGCATCAGGCTCCCTGCTCCGCAGGAAGCCTGTTTCTCCCTCTCCCACTCCCCCTGCTTGTGTTCCTTCTCTCACTTTGTCTCTCTCTGAAATAAATAAATAAAATCTTAAAAAAAAAAAAAAAAAAGATTTGGTGTGTGTATATTAAGTGGTGGCTCCGTCTTCCCCCCTGCACAGAAAGCTGTTATTATATGGATGGTGCACCTTATAATTGAAGGCATCCTAGAAGTCAGGGAATACAGTCATTTCAATGTCCTTCCCAGTCTGGTCTTTCCGATAACTCTGAGTTAAGCCACACATGATTTTGAGAAGGATGTCTTTTTATTTATTTTCTTTCCGAAGTAGTTCTGGCGCATGATGCCATGGCTGTTGCCGTTATTACTGTTATTATGTTAATTTTAGTCACCAGTTCATTCCCAAACCCATTGAGTTTGATTCTGCCTCTCTCACGCTCCTGTAGGTATCAAAGGTCCCCACAGTCACCTAATATCTATCGTCCATGGAGATGTTTTTGTTTGTGCATCTCCTCATGTTTGTTACATGTTCTCCTCTGCTGAAACTGTTGACCACTCTTCCTCAAAGGTTTTTCCTCTTTAGCTTTCCTTTAGCTAATCTCTACCCACCTTTTGCCTCCTCCCACTCTAAAATGTCCCTTATTTCCGGTATTCTGGATACGCTGTTCCTATTCACCCACTCCCTCAGCTCCAATTGTCATCTATATCTGCACTGGCCAATAGGGTAACCATGGGCTACATATGCTTCCTTATATTTATTTTTTTTCATTTTATTTTATATATTTTTTAATTTAAATTTTACTTAGTTAACATACGGTACAATATTGGTTTCTGGAGGTTCCTTAAATTTAAATGAAATAAATTTAAAATTCAGTTCCTCAGTCACACTAGCCACATTTCAAGTATTCACTAACCACATGGGTTCATGGCTGCCATATTGGACAGCAAGATATAGCACAATTTCCTCACTGTAGAATGTTCTATTGAATGGCCTGGCTCTGTATGCTAATGATTCCCAAACTGTATCTGAAGTCTAAAATTCCTTCTGAGGTCCAAATTTACAGCTAACAGGCAGTTACAGAGGTAAGGTGGGAACACAGTTCAGCCTTCAGTTATTCGGGTGTTTTTGCTAACACGAGACATTCAGCTTTTGTGTTTGGAAGTAGTTGATAGCGGTGGCTCTTAACCTGTTCTCTGCCAAGGAATATAAGGTAAATGACAACCCTCTGAGCCCAGATTTTGATAGTATCCAAAAGTATCTTGCTGGCAGGTAATGCTCAACACTGATTTGAAATCATTGCAACCATTCATGATATAATAGCAATGGCCTGCAGCTTAGAGCAGATAGGCTGTCTGTGGAAACCATTTTCAGAAACCAGTGGAATATGGACTCCTTTGTGTGCTTGTCCCTCCTGCCTCACATGCCCTGAGCTTCATCATCCTTCCTGAAATCTCCCTGCAACTAGTCCTTCTGTCCCTTTTTTTGCTGTTCACAGCATCAGCTTTTCCACCTTCCCCAGACCTTGACCACGGAGTCAGCGTTCTTCCTGTGCTTATCTCACACATATAGGCATCGGCCACCAGGTCTTGCTGGCTTCATCACTGAACCCCGAATCCCTCCTCCCCTCTCTGGTCCCATGGCCCCTTTGGAAGGTCAAGGCTTTGTGATCACTCAGCTGGATGACTGCAGTAGTTCCATCCCTTTTTTCACCAAACCTCCCACCTTCCACTATCTGAGTAGCAGCTGCATTCATTTTGCCCTTATTTGAAATATTTCCCTGGTTCCTCAGGACCTATGCAAACTCCTTAGCAAGGCCTTCTAGTTACCGCAAATTGCTTTTCCTCTCCCATTCCTTACCTTACTGCCATCTCTTCTAAACAGTTCCTGTCTTCATGGTACATATCACAGCCCTTTTCTCCATGAAGCTTTTCCCCCAAGTTCTTTCTTTTCACACCCCAGTTGGTTGTGATCTTGAGCTCTTCAGCGAGGTCTATATCTATATCAGGAGTTAGCAAACCCTGGCCCTCAAGCCAAATCTAGCCTACCTCCTGTTTCTGGACTGCTTGTGAGCTAAGGATGGTTGCTACGTTTTTAAATGGTTGAAAAGAGCAATAAAAAGAAAAAGAATATTTTGCAGTACGTTAAAGTTATATGAAATTCAAATCCCAATGTCCATAGAGAAAGTCTTATGGGAAGGCAGCCATGCCCATTGATTGACAAATTGTCTATGGATTCTTTTGTCTATAATGTCAGATTTCAGAATTTGCTTACTCTCTGGCTTTTTATGGAAGACGTTTGACAATGGCCGACCTTTACATTTGTATTTATATACAATTTTGGAAATACCCATGACACTTTGTTTACATCTCTATCATTATCACTTGGCTAAGTTTACCTAATAGTTGTTTGTTAGCTCGTCTCTCCAACTCATAAGCTCCTTGAGAGCATACATATTGAATTTATTATTCATTTTTGTGTCCCTTGCTAGCACTTAACACAAAACCTTGCACATACAAAGTGCTCACTAAATATTTTTATTGAAGTGATAAAATATGGTTTGGTATGCAAAATCACTTCAGGCAGGCTTAACTTTAGTGTGAATTATAGCACATTATGATACGTATGATATGTGATGTGTACCTACACTCAAATACATGCACAGTACACACATACATGTATCATAAACAAATGTAAATATTTATATCTGCATAGTGTTTAAAAACAGAAGCTTTGAGATTTCTATAGAGACAAAATTGATATAATAACATGGAAATAGATTGTGATGTTTATCAGATATGGACACATATTCCAAATATTTTATATTTGAACTGTCGCCCATGCTCCCAATTGAGTTGTAGTATTTTCCTTATCTGATAAATGCTTAATCCTATTGTAAGTGGTGGAAACAATTACTCATTTGGGCTCTCATACTTTCTGCATATTTGTTCTTGTCAAAGAGTGTGCCTTTGACTATCAGTTCACACATTTGTTGGATGAAGCGATAAACAAATAGCAAGTGTGCCGGTTGCGGGATGATTTAACACTACATACGCTTGTTTCTGCAGTCCAGAAGACTGTCAACGACCTATCTTTCATAGACCATGTGCTTTGATTTTTGCCACACTGGCAAAAGATTCAGCTATGTAATTTCTTTTGGGCTCCTTTGGCCAAACTGTGCATATGTTTTGAGAAGAATGGCAGGAGTTCGACACGTGTCCATGGAACAGAGCCCACACTGGTTGATATACCAAAAGCTTGGACCCACATCCTCGGCCCTGGGAGCATCGTGGTCTCATCTCGGGAGAGCCTCATAAGAGTGGATGAAGAAAGAGGCAAATGGGAGGAAAGAGTTACATTCAGAACCTTCTAACTTGTGAGTATAGCTTGAAATGTTAAGGATTGAAGTAGTTTGGCATGAAGGCATGTAAGGACTTTGAATATTTGAGTTTGGGAATACTCTGATTAGTCTGTGGCTTTTGTTCTCAACCTTTTTTTTTTTTTTTTTCCCTGCAGAGGCCACATGATGAACAGTCATTCACACACAGACATTAGCTAGACTTTGATCCCACCCTTACCAAGGCCACACATTGTCACTATGCATCATCCCCCAACCCTATCAATTTGTAGGTTGGAGATGGCTGTCCACTGGATATGGATAACATGAGTTGTGGATGGCATGCAATTCTCCAGGTTAGTGGCAATCCTGCCCCCTCCTACCCACCTCTACTCAAAACAGCATGTTGGAACCCAAGGGGGTAAAAGAGGCATGATTAAAGGGATAATTTGAATTCACAAAGTTTTTGCTAATTTTAGTTCAGTATGGCTTGTAATAAGAAAATGCTGACCTTTCATAAGTGATTTCACATCTGCCTATACAATGTGGTTGAGATTTGCTGATCTATAAAATCAATTTAATCCTGTTATCACAATTATCAATAGCTTTTCAAAATATTTTGATTATACAAATAATACATTATTGATCCAGAGACAATGAAAAATAAGTGAAAGACACTTGCACACAATTCCACTCACCAAAGATAATCAGAGTTAAAATAATGGGAATAAGAAATGCTTTTTCATCAAAGGTCTGAGCGGGTGTGTTAATTTTTGGCAAAATGAGATTATATGATGTCTATGACTTTTTATCTTTTTGTTCAATAATATACCTTAACCATATTTCCGTATCCTTTAATACGCATTGAAATCACAATTTTGGATAACTGCCAGTGTTCCAATATATGGATATACCACAACTTGAGCAGCCAACTCCCTGTGATGGGACACCATGGCTATTTCCCATTTTATTGCCAACAATGTTATGAGAAATCACTGAGCATTCATCTTTTCACACTTGTCTAAATTATTTCCTTGGGATAAAGACTTGGGAATAAATTTACCAATTGGAATAGTAGGTGAAATCCCCAGGCATTTGACATCATTGCCAAATTACCTTCCGGGTAGTTGGTACCTAATTGTGTCCCCAGCAGCAATGACAGCACTTTCCCTACCTCCCCCACCCCAACCAGATATTATCATTGTAAATATTTTCCAGTTTGAAAAAGAAAAGGGTGTCTCACTGTTACTTCTACATTTCTAATATTATTTATGAGGTTAAACAGGTTTTGTGTGTGTGCGTGCGTGTGCGTAGTGACTATTTTGCTTTTGGATACATTGTGTAGCAGTTGAGTATAGGCTTTGGAATTAGGATGTTTGGTCCATTTCTGGTTCCAATATTTCCCAGCTCTGTGGCCTTGAGCAAGTTACTCACACACCCTATATTTCCACTTCTTCATTTATAGAATGGGGACACCAATAGTGCCTTCCATACCAGCTTGCTGTGAGGAATAAATAGGGTATATCATATAAAATACCTTAGCATAGTTCCCCGAACATAGTAAATGCTGATGAAATGTTAGAGGTCGTGAGAGAGATTGTCAAAGCATTAATGACATCCACTTGTATCTTCTAGGTTACGTTGGTATGGAGATGAGTCAAGGGCTGCTTTTGTGGACTCAGTCTGGCTTGGTGTAGTTTGACCAGAAGCCGAGAGGTGCCTGAGAAGTTCAATTGTGGGCACAGCTAGAGGCTGGCCTCAGAACCAGACCAGCGTTCTTGCAGAGCCCTGGAATGGGGGGGAACCCAGGGTCTTGCCATACTCTGTTTCTGAGATTAGATAAGAATGGAATTTTCTTTGAACCTGTGTAGGGCTTCTTTCCATCATTTCCTGAAACACCTGCCAATACCTGAACTGAGCCCTACCGTTTAGGGAAGAAACCCTGGCCAAAGAAGAAATTGCATTTGAAGGAAGCAGAAACACTGCTAGCAACAGAAGTCTCCTTGAACAGTAAGAGTCCGTGGGCTCATGGGCAAAGAGGCCAAAGTCCTAGCCTTGCTGACGGCCACAGAGCCCATGTGGCCGTGATTATTTTAAAGACATTTCTTAATCCTGTGAGAACTTTTCATCCATCTGTGTGATTTTCAATGTAAGTGACCAGCTGCTTTAAAATAGCCTAGGCATATGACACGGACACTCAGTACATCTTGAGAAGCAGGAGGGAATTCATTCCCTTGAAACTGCATCTCTGTAGTTTCTGCAGGGTTCACCCCAGAATTCTCTTTCCCCAAATCATCTCATGTTAGTAGGAAAAACTCCTTCCACTCCACGCTTAATCCAAAGAAACGGCACCTTTTCATCCCTGAGCTGCTTTCTTCAGGCTGTCCGTGGTTGCCTTTTTTAGTGCCATTGAAATATGGGTTGGTTTTCACCAGGATTGCAGGTGAATAAGGGAATGAGAAGTTTCAACGCAGATGTAGCATGCCTCGGAATGCAGGTGAGAGAGGACTTCAAGAGATTTTGAACCTGGCTTGACCTTGATTTTCTAGTGCCAACCTAAATGCAATCAATAAGCCAGCCTAGTTAAGAAATGAGTGATTTGGGAGATTCAGGAACACTTCAGACTGGATCAGGTTATTTAGCACAGGTGTTTTAATAATTGTAATACAGTGAAAACCCTCACACTGCTGGGTGGCCCTCAGACTCACAGTGGGTGCCGCCTGCTTGGGCCCGGTTCTGTCCTTGAAGACAAGGGGAATTGGGAGCCTGCAGTAATTTCAAAGCCCGAGCCTCAGACTGAAAGCCGATAGTATTTGAGTTCTGGCAGTCGCTACACCTTTGTCTGGGTTGAGCTTGAAGCCTGTGCTTTCTGGAGGCATTTCTTTGTAGCTGCATTTACAACTAGCACGTTGAAAAAGAGGGCTAGAAGAAGGGAAGGCTACACACTATGTGGGAATCGGAGAGACTCCCGAATGCCACTCACTGCATTTTTTTCCCAGGGAATCTCAGGAGCACATGAAGCACAGGTGGCAACGTGACGGAGGGGAGGGTGAGTGTAAGGGGGGTGATAATTGATGGGGGCCCGGAGTCCAGACCGCAGCTGTCCCCAGGTGCACCCAACTGCATCTGTTCTTCCGCGAGGTACTAGGCAGTAGCAGGTTTTGGATTATTGAAGCAGGGGAAAACAAATCAGGAAAGTTAACAAAGCTCTTGGAGGAGGAAGGTGAGGAGGTGTGATTGCCACATCTGAGGATGGAAGCTTTCAGGAAGGGAATAAATTGCATCGGGGGGTTGGCAGCTAGTATCAGAGACACCTCCCTTTGTATCACCTGTGAACTTTGCGGTTCTGAGAAAGGCGTGCAGGTGGAGGGGGAGGACTCTGTGGCTCCACACTGTCCCACTCTTCTGAGCAAGCTTTGGATTTCATCATGTGGTGAATTTGTGTGAAACGTGGACGGGAATGACAAAACTGAGATCGAGTTGTACCCTTCCTATCTTCATCGTTCTGATTTTCTTTTCTTTTTTCCCCCTCACCACCCCCCCCATCTTTATTGGGACTACAGGAAGGAAATAGAACTATCTGCAGCTACCAGGAACGTTCTCCCAAGCCAGTGTTCCCCCCAAGTCTCCCTGATGCAATGATATTGGTAAAAGAAATAAATTCATTTACTGGATGTGATACTTAATGCAGGCCTGAGTCTGGAGTCCCACTGTCTGTCCTGAGTCAATGAGGAGGAAGGCCAAATTGACAACATTGGAATGATGGGAAACCCAGGCCATTTGTCATCCACAATTCAGATCGTATGATATATTTTGAGATTTCTCCTGACATAGCTTATATTGGAAAAATCTTGAAAGGTCTTCACAATGTAACAGTAAAATCTGACTGTGAGAAAAACTGGTTATTTCTCTCTTTTTTCTTTTATATATATATATATATATATATATAATTTTTCAAAGGCAGTGTTAAGGGTTTACCTGCTTTGATTTATGGGAATATAAAGACATCGTAAGAGAGGTTAGGTCAGAATATAATTGGAAGTTTTCTTACTGTCTCATGTTGCTTCCTACATTAAGTGACTGTGGCAGATAATTTTTTTCATGGAGTAAGTGGCTAGCCATTCAGAGGGAGGGGTGCTGAAGGAGAGGCATGGCAGATCCATGTAGAGGGTATTCTCTGTACCTTGAAAGTGTATGATGAAGGATAAAGTGTCTTGGATGCTAAACAAATTATCACCAAGGGCAAATTCCTCAGGAATTCCTAAAGAATTCTGATAACTCTTAACTATAATATTTGGGCTTGAGTTACTTTTATTCTTCTGCATTACTAAAAGTATATCAATTAGTATATTTAGCATATCCAATATATACTTTTTAGCTGTATAGAGCAAAAATTAAGGGCTTTATTTCAAGAGCAATGAGAACAAAGCAAGTAAAGTCAGTCTATGGGATGCTTTGGAATAAGTGTATTGACTTTAGGTCAAGAAACAACACTTTTGTTGTCAGCGATGCAACCCAGGCAGTTTTGAACATTTGGTACCAATGTTTAAATGGTATTCATGATTGATGCTTTGGTAAACTTACTGAGTCCATCAGATAACATGCTTTTGGCTGCAACTAACAGAATATGCTATTAAAAGTGTATTCAATAATGAGAAGAATTTGTGGGCTCAAAAACAGGAGCATTGGAAACAGACATTTCCAGGATTTATTAAATCAGTGGCCCAGAGATGATACTAATGACCCAGGTTCTTTCTATCTGTCCATTCCCCTACCTTCAATGGGCTGGCATTCCCCCACCCCCCAGGTTTGTTTCTTCAAGGAAATAAGATGGGCTCTGTGGTCTTAGATGCTACATCCTTACATAACCATGAAGAGAGACAGATAAGAGGCAATTTCTCCTTAAGTGTCTTCTTGGTTAATGAGGAAAACTTTTTTTTTCAGAAGCTCCTTTTTTTTTTTAAATATTTTATTTATTGGTCAGAGAGAGAGAGAGAGCACAAGCAGAGGGAGTAGCAGGCAGAGGGAGAAGCAGACTCCCTGCTGAGCAAGGAGCCCGATGCGGGACTCGATCCCAGGACCCCGGGATCATGACCTGAGCTGAAGGCAGGTGCTTAACCGACTGAGCCCCTCAGGCATCCCTTTTAAAAGCTCCTTAGCCGATATCCCTTAGAGTCTCCAGTGTTGTATCACACGCCATTGCCTTAGCCAATCACTTGCAAGAGGAACAGAATTACCGAAAAAAGCTTACACTATTCAAGACATTGTGCATATTAAATTCTGACATAGCTGTTTTCATCCTGGGGCACTTCTATATGCCATATGCATACTTCCTGATCCAAAGAGAAGAAATTTAAAAGACAATTATTATTTGATAATAAAAAGATGTCTTTAAAAAGGTAGGAAAAACTGTATAGTATCATGCACACATAACACCACCACTGTGTTAAACTTTAAACTCCACATAAAAATAGGAAATTTCTATCTTGTGCAATGTATCTCCAGTACATGGAATAGTGCCTGACAAGTACTAAAAGCTCAATCAACATTTGTTGAAGAAATAAATCCTTGCTCCATATCCATTCCAGAGCCCCACTGGGTCCACCACTTGTGTCCTGATTCTCTCATCCATGAACTTCCTTCTAACCCTGGTCCATCCGGAAGTCCTAGTACATTCCTCAGCCAATACCTGAGCCTTATCCATTCCTCACTCCATCACTGACACCCTGCCCATTTCTCTACCCAGCTCCAGTGTAACCTCATTACCTCTCTGAGACTTTTCTATTTATTTCCAAGAGCTGTTGATAGTATCCCAGGAGTCCATGAACATTTCTTGCACAGGTTAAACTCTACGTCCCTTAGAGCTATGTCACCAATGGAGCTGTTTGGGAGAGATACCCCGATAAAGGCCACGGAGGCTGATACTTCCCCTCTAGCAAAAAAATCACAGATGCTCGTACCGAGGGGGCTGTGTCCCAGCTCTCAGATCTCAGACTTGTCCAAGTTGGGCTAGGTTTTCAGTGGTCCTCACGGCCTCGGGATCACACTGTGCTCTTGCCAGAAAAGCCAAGAAGGCTCCCGTTCTCATGGTGGCCCAGTTTCTCATATAAGCAGCAAATAGGTATTCTTCTATTTATTGTCTCCCGGTGCTCTTCATTTTCTTCCCATGAGACGCTGAGCCATGGCCTGAGTCCCTGGGGCCAAGGACTGCCCTTTGTGTCACAGGTCACTATCTGTCCACCCTCTTTTCTCATTTCCTAACGCACGACTGCATGAATTTGCTGGGAACACCAACAACACATTTAGGGTTTTTCCTTTTCTCCCTCCCTGAAAGAACTTCAGTGTTTACTGCAGAAGTACAGAGACCGGTAACAGGCACAAGGTATCAGAAGCACCTGTAGAAAGGACCCAATCCCTGACATCCATGGTTCTCTGATTTGTTAATTTGTGAGCAATGCCGAGCGCCATTAGAGGTGCTGTGGGTGCCCTACACACATCCTCACAGTATTTCCCTCTACAAGCTCCCAAAGCTGCTTATGTAAGCACTTTGAGCTCTCTCCGGAGGGCCCTTCTTTTGGTCCCTGGAGGATGGGTGGCCCAGCCACAGGGCAAACTGGAGACTTCATGTCCCTAGAAGCAGCTCTCAACAGGTACACAAGGAGTTAGCAGACAGTATCCGACCCCTGAGGCCCCTCAGTTGGGATAAGTCTGAGGTGTATTCCAGACTAGTTTTCCACAGATCCCCAGGAGCATTCTCAGTTGTCCACAGTGATTATCTCCTTGAAGTGCACATTTTACTGACTTCTATCTCTCTTTTTCCTTTTTTTGAGGGGGGGAGGAGCAGCAGGAGAGGGAGGGAGAGAATCTTGAGCAGGCTCCACACTGTGGAAATCATGACCCGAGCAGAAATCAAGAGCCAGACTTCAACCGACTGAGCCACCCAGGCGCCCCCTGTCTCTTTTTTTTGGTCTCACTTCTCCTTACCCTTACTAGAGTTTTCTGGGATCATGTTCCAAATATTCTACTTGCACTCAACTCCTTACATCAGAGTCTGGTTCTGGGGGAACTAAATCAAGAGAGTATTAAGCCTATTTGGATTAACTCAAAAAACCCTCACTTTCAAATGTACTTGGATTGATATTGGAGTTGTATCCCCATTATGGACCAAATTCAAGGGAATTCAGAGGAGAATAATTTCTCTGTGTTAGTTTCAGTAAAGGGCATGAGATATTTTGGAGACAAAAAAAAAAAAAAAAGACAATGCGAATGTGAATATTTCCAAGAATAATACCTTGAGTTTTTGTGACATTTTCTCCCTTGTTTATAAGACATATTCCTACAATATAAATGTACAGGAGGTTTTCTTTAAAAATTTTGACTTTCTTATGTAGTGCTTCTGTTGTTGACAGTAACTCCAACTGCCTCTTGTTTGGTACTGAAGTTCATACAACAGACTATGAGCCAAAGTTAGTGATTAACTGTTTTGAAAGAATCTCCCAAAATACATTTGTTTGTAATATGTCTTGCTTTTGTGTCTCAGGTGTAAAATAATTGGCATTTCATGCCCAATTTGCCTTTTGCTAGCGATATGTTATGTACAGTGAGACTTCAGTGTCTTTGTAGGACTCATATTTGGAGTAGTGGTTCAAGGTGTTGCTATAGTCCTCATTTACCTGGAGGAGAGGCTTCTCGTTTGCCATCTCTACTTTCGTCCAGGTCATCATGAAAATGCCCGATTTTCCTTCTGAAGTAGACTGACTCTGTTTTAAATATAACAATTCATAAACTATATTTTATCTTCTCCCTGAGTAACATTCTCTGATAGGAACCTCAACTGTATTTTCCCTTTTGCTGATGTATAATGACATTCTTAAATAATTCTAAGTGGTTTGAATAAGTTAACTCAACTCTGTTGCTTTCTTTTGATGGTATAAGTTGAAGACCAAAGCAGCTTATTTTGACACACTCGGTTTGCTGTGCTTTTATTAATGTATATGTAATTATTTTAAAAATCAATATCTCTTTAAAAATTATTTTAAATGAGGAAATGTACACAACAAGCACCCCAGTTATATACTTGATTCCTGAGCATTAACCTCTGCCTGGCTGTGGGAATGAACTTCTGACTATGGACAGAGGGTTTGCTGAGATCACCTTGCCTCAAACACCTAGATCTTTGACTTGTAAAAAGCCCAGTGTTCCCTTTCGGGCACTTTAGTTGTCATATTTGTGTCAGGCATGGAGTTCTTACTTTCCCTGAACCTGGCTTCTCTGGACCTCCTTCTTGGACTATCGCTGGAGTGAACTTAATCCATGCAGGCACGGGACTCAGTGTCTATCCTTGGTCCCAAGACTCCCCACACCCCACCCACATCAAGGTTCCTTAAAACATTCCTTTTGCTGTGTGCGCCTGACTTTATTGACGATTCAGGGCAATAGAGGTCATCTACCTCACAGAAGCACGATCATTTTATATTAGCATTTTAGCTATCCTTATACATATGTGTAATTTCGATAACCCCCTCCTCCCGGTATTTCAGGGATCACACCTCCCTGCAAGGTGCTCTGTAATCAGGCTGTTGATCTGCTTTCCAGCTTCTTTCCCCCTTCTCATCAATCTCAGCAAAACAAGCTCACATTTACTTCATTTTATTCCAGTGAGGAATTCAGCTGAGCTTTTGTTCTTCACTCCTTGCCTGGGGGTCTTTTCACACCTAAATGGCCTGTTAAGGGATTTTCCTAAACAGAGATAGTTTCCTCCCTAAGAGGAATTCTGGTGCCAGCTCTTAAGATATTAATGGATGTTCCTTGTACCCGGCTATATTGTACAATTTCAAGAGCTCTGTAACTGGTCTTCTCACATTCTGCTCTGCTCCAAACCAGTCTCCCTGTGCTTTTTTTTTTTTTCAAAGATTTTTATTTATTTATTTGAGAGAGAGAGAATGAGAGAGAGAGAGCATGAGAAGGGGCAGGGTCAGAGGAGAAGCAGGCTCCCCGCCGGGCAGAGAGCCCGATGTGGGACTCGATCCTGGGACTCGAGGATCATGACCTGAGCTGAAGACAGATGCCCAACCGACTGAGCCACCCAGGTGCCCCTCTCCCTGTGCTTTTTAAAGGTAAACTTGATGGTGTCACTGATCGTCTTCTCATTGTTCTCATTGCTCTACTGTTCAAAGCTTCCTTCGGGGTGTTGCCTGGGAGAAGGGAGCAGCAGCTTCGGCAAAAACTTGCCCCAGAACCATCTCCCTAGAGAAAAAAAAAAGCGCTTTCATCTGTAGTAAGGCAGCAACAAGTGGGGACTTAATGCACTAGGGAGAACTCATTGCCACCAAAGCAAGAGAAAAGAAAAACCCTTCTGCCTCTGAGGGTGAGGCACGCAGGCGAGGTCCAGAGCAGAGCTGGGGGAGGGGCAGGGCAGGAGAATGTGTGAACCGCCCTCACCCCTCCAGACCCAGGGACCCTGGGCCTGCCTGTAGCTGAGGATTAATGAGAGCATCAGTCATCAGAGCCGTCTGTCTTCTACCCCTCAGCACCAGCTTGACAAATGTCAGGCAACGATAACTCTAATAAACCTGGGACAGCTGCAAGAGTCAGATTCTCCCTGGAGGGCTACACAAAGAGCAGACCCAGATCCAGGAAGGAAGTGGACACCAAGGAAATAACCTTTGGCAAACCAGCCCCGGCCTGAAGAGAAGGTGTCCCTAGCCGAATTTGAAGTCTGAGGTACGATGAGTGTAACCATAGCAATAACAAATCTTGTACCCAGCCAGCTCCCGAATAGGGCACACAAACTTCGGACACCAGAGGCTGAGCAAAAGGAAAGGTATGCCCGTCTCCAAGCACAAAACATACTTACCTCAGTATTTACTAGGTAAGCAACTTCCAACAAAAATCATGAGACATATGCAAAGGCGAGTCATCATCAAGGCAATTACCAGAACCAGACTCAGATAGGACACAGACGGTGTGTTACTGGCAAAAAGACAAACACGTAGACCAGGAAACTAAATATGAAGTTTAGAGATAGACTCACATAAGTAGAGTCAACCAACTTTGGGGCAAATACTCAAAGGCAATTTAATGGACAGGAGATGGTCTTTTCCACAAATGGTGAGGAAAAAGCCTGAGATCCACGTGCCAAAAAAAAAGGAAGTTTGACACATACCTCAAACATTATGCAAAAATAACACAAAATGGATCATTGACTTAAATGTAAGATACAACACTATAAAGCTTCTGGTAGAAAATTAATGTGACCTTGGATTTGCAAGGTTCTCAATTATGCAATCAGAAGTACAGACTAAAAAAAGGGGAAAAAATGATAAACTGAAGTTTATCAAAACAGTAAATTCTTACTTTGTGAAGGACATTGTTAAGAGAATGAGAAAAAGGCCATAGACTGAAGTAAAATATTTGCGAACTACATCTCTCATAGGACACTAGTATCCAGAATGATAAAGAAATCTAGAAACTCCACAATACAAAAACAAACAACCCATTTTTAAAAAAGCACAAAGATCCGAAGTGACCCTTTACCGAAGAGGACATAGAGGGGGCAAATACGCATATGATACTATGTTCATCACCAGTAGTTTTTAGAGAAATGCAAATAAGGATCACACTGAGACACCTTAACATTAAAATAGCTAAAAGCAAACAAAACTGGCGATTCCAAATGCTGATGCAGAGCAACTGGAACTCTAGTTCCAGTGGAATGTGAAATGGTATAGTTACTTTGGAAAACAGTTCCACACTTTCTTATAATGTTAAGTATGCACTTGGCATATAAGTTACCAATCCTACTTTTAGGTATTTAACCAAGTGAACTGAAAAGTTATCATCACGCTGAAACATGTATGTGCATGTTTATAACAGCTTTATACATCATGGCTAAAAACTGGAAACAGCCCAGATGTCCTTCAACAGAAGAATGGATAAATAAGCTGTAGGGTATCCATAAAATGGAATACTACTCAGCACTGGAAAGAAATGAACTACTGATTTATGCAACAACATGAATGAATTTTAAACACATATTCTTAAATTAAAGAAGCCAGATATAGAAGTCCATATGTTGTATGATTCCATTTATATGACATTCTGGAAAAGGCAAAATGATAGAAATGGAAAGCGATCAGTAGTGGGGGAGTAGGGGAGGGGTTGGCTACAAAGGAGAGCATGAGGGAATTTTGGGGAGGGATGTTCTGAATGGTATTGTGATGGTAGGTGTGTGAGTCTATGCATTTGTCAAAATTCAAAGAACTGTACATGGCAGAGGATGAATTTTACTTATGCAAATTAAAAAAACATAACCAGGATGACAGTGAGAGCCAAGAAGGAATACAGACTGCGACGAACAAGTGTATGATATAATTATTAGAAGTGGTGAGGAAGAAAGGAGCTGACCTATGTGACTTTGGAAAACCATATTTAAGCTAGATGCTTTCAGGCTAAAGACAAAAACTGTGCACAAACTATTTACTCTAGTTGATAAACTGGTTTCTCACAGGGGTGGGTCAGCCCCAATTCTGAAACTATGTTACATGTATATGAGGATTGAGCAGCAAATAAATATATACATTGTGGAAAACAAATGCCAGATTTCTGATCGCCAGAGAAAGAAGTTTATGGATAAACAGGGGGAAGGCTAGAAAGAACCCTGTGGTTGTAGATGAGATTCAGAGATATCATATTAAAATGTTTATTTTAATTATTAAAATGTTAATTTTTATTTTTTAAAATATTAAATTGTTCAATATTAAACATGTTTTAATTTTAATTTATTAAAATTGTTTATTAAAATGTTTATTTTAATAAGTTTACAGTCAGATACAAACATAAGTGTAGATACATAAACGTGTGTGTGTGTGTGTGTGTGTGTATTTATTCATTGGTTGGTATGCATACATAGATTCCCTGAGAGGGCCTACTAGCAGGGATACCCTAGTAGCAAGAAATGTACTTAGCACCCAGAACTTGGTTTCTAAATACCATTCTCCAGTAAAAGATCTCCTTAAAGAAAGACCGGAGGTAGGGAAAAGATAAGATGAGACCAGAGCATCTTATGGTTTCAAGAAGTAAGGAAGTGAGAAAAAAAAAGTCAAAAGGATACAGGAATCAGCAAACTTAAAGATCTCCCAATGGTCAAAGCTACAATAATTTGAAAAACAAAAATAAATATAGTATGGGTTTATAGCCCCAACGATAAAATACATATTGATGAGTCCATGCTTATATAAGTAAGATAAGACACTTCTTCTTTACAGAGAAATTCCAATTAATAAATATAGACAAGATGAGGGAAAGAGAAAATTACCACAAGAACATTGTAGTAAAAATTGCTGCAGGCAAGATATACTGATGAATGCTAAAATTAGTGGGCAAAAGTTTAAGGAGAAACTTTTGCATCACCACAAATTATGTCTCCAAAGTATTTATTAATTACTGTGCTGGTTGTAATCATACGTCCATGAATTCTTGGATATATCTCCCTCCAAAAAGTGGAGCTTATTTCTTCTCCCTCTTGGGGGGGAGTGGACATAGTGACTCACTTCTAATTAACAGAGTAGGGAAAGGGAAAATGGTAATCCACAATGGAGAAACCTGACAGAAAACTATCTTAACCAAGTCATCATGGTTAATACCACCAATAACAAAACATACTGATATCATGTACCTCCATATAAGATGCACTGAGAAGGCCCCTCACCTCTGGTATTCTTCCCCAAATTTTATCATGTCAGTTAATATGAGAAAACATCAGACAAATCCAAATTCAGAGACAGTCTACAAATTACCTGACCAGAATTTTTTGAAAGGTCAAGGTCATGGAAGAGAGCGATAAACTGAGAAACTGTCACAGATTGGGAGAGATGCAGCAACTAAATACAATGTGAAATCTTGGATTTGAGCTTGGAATGGAAAAAGGACATTAATGGAAAACTGGTGAAATTTGAATAAAATCTGTCATTCAATGCCATTAATGGCATTGTACCAGTGTTAATTTCCTACTTTTGATCATTGTACCACGGTTGTATAAAATGCTAACATTAGGAAAGGTGGAGGAAGGGGGTATATGGCAACTCTGTACTAGCTGTACTATTATCTCAAAAGAAATAGTTGATTTTTTTGAAAAAGGAATGTAACTTTTTTTTTTTTAAAGTTTTGCACCTTACATATCATCTAATTGTCAGCTCTTTGTTTCTTGGTCCTCAGAATGATCTTCAAAAATGGCTACAATGGGCTATTTTCTTTTTCCCAGAGAAAATGGATCCTGCACTTTGTGTAATCTTAGCAGCAATGGAATAATAAAAATTGCAATTTACATTTATTTAGTGCTTACTACATACCGGGCACTCTGCTGAATATTTTACATAGATATTCACTCATCTCATATTCACACTAGTCCTATGAGGACACGGTAGCCAATTTTATAGATGTGGAAACTGAGGCAAAGAGAAGTTCTGCCCGAGGCTAGATGATTAGATGTTGAGCGAAATAGGATTCAAACCACTTAAGATCCAGGCTCCACAACCAGTGCTAATTATGATAATAATTCAAGTAATTAATATGTGCTTCAGCATCAACTAATTTATTAAGAACGCTGTTTTGTCAGGGCACCTGGGGGGCTCAGTCGTTAAGCGTCTGCCTTCGGCTCAGGTCATGACCCCAGGGTCCTGGGATCGAGCCCCGCATCGGGCTCCCTGCTGGGCGGGAAGCCTGCTTCTCCCTCTCCCACTCCCCCTGCTTGTGTTCTCTCTCTCGTTGTGTCTCTCTCTGTCAAATAAATAAATAAAATCTTAAAAAAAACAACAACAAAGAATGCTGTTTTGTCGAGCTGCCCGTGAGGTAGTCACTTTTATCATCTTATTTTATTGATGGGGAAACAAGTCTGGAAAGTAAGCACCTTGTTAGGATCCAGATCCAGTGAGCCTAAGACTTCCCTCTTCACTCCAGTTTAGTCTGCCTCACAATCTTTACAAAGATGAGTGCGTCTTTTATTCTTGCTACTGCTAAAACTCATGGGCTACACCATATACATTTTTTAAAAAATGATAAAAACTCTGTTCTGATGTTCGCTGTGATTTCAAATTGTTTTATAATCAAAGTGATTTAAAATTGTTCCTTGTAAGTGCTATGTGGCCGAGGATGCAGCTGTGAGAACACCACTGGGTCCTGGGACGTCATGACAAGTGTCTCACATAGTATTTCACATCATGACACCATCTAAAAACTCCCCACCTACCAGCCTGTGTTGCAAGCAGTTTTTTTTTTTTATCAATATAACCAGTTAGTAGCCTTTATGTCATAGGGTCTTCCTTTCAACAACCAAACAACAGAAGCCATCTAGCAGAGGAATTTTCTTCTCACCTTCACATTCTGAAGTGAGTCCTGAGGTGAAAGTGCCATCAAATACTCTCTTAGAAACAAACAAATAAACCACAAATAAAAGAGGATGGCATGAGGACGCATTAAAAGTACTTTGTAGAGTTAACCAGCAGAGAAACTCCTGAGATGGCAGGATAAGGATTGGATTGCCCTTGCCACATGTTACCTTACTGCTTTCCAATGTTGAGTCTCTGAACTGACCACCAGGGAGCCATTTTGCACAGGAAGGGGATGTTATACTCACACTTTGGCTGCCATTGATCTAGCTAAACATACCTGGAGTTTCTCATCTTTATCTCAGGAGGGGTGGCTCTGCCAGGAGACAGTTAGTCCATTGCCAAATGTAAAAAAACAATGGTACCACGTAACTCAGCAACCAGGTCAATCCTCAGACCAAGGACACTGAGGGATGATGAAACCAGACTGGAAAGCAAAGCATCATGGGTATGGGAAACAGGGTCTACCTGAAAGTGGAACAATTAGCCATTGTTCACAAATAGGGCTGAATGAGAGTCTTTTTTCACTCCAGGTTCTTATTTAATACCCCTCATTTATGAGTAGATAGGAGGGAAGATTTTTTTTTTTTAAGATTTTATTTATTTATTTGAGAGAGAGAGAGTATAAGCTGGGGAGAGAGGCAGAGGGAGAAGCAGACCCCCTGCTGAGCAGGGAGCCCAATATGGGAATTGATCTTAGGACTCCAGGATCATGACCTGAGTCGGAGGCAGACGCCCAACTGACTGAGCCACCCAGGCGCCCCAGGAGGGTGGTATTTAGACGGAGGCAACCACATTTAGCGGCAATCTGTGTTTAGTCATCTGACAAATATTTACTAAACACTCACCATATATGAGGCATTATGACAGATGCCAGAATAGAAAGAATTATAAGATGCAATTTCTGAATTGGAGGAACTCATTGTCTGGTGGGGAAGGTGTACTTGAAGACAAATAATTCCAATCCATATGATATGTCCCAATATAAATGTTGGTACCAGCTTATCAGAAGGACCCAAAGAGGGCCTCTGCTTGTGTGGGCCCAAGGTTTTCTATAAAGATTTTTCCCCCATGGGAATAAAATAGTTACTAGTGCTCAACAATATTTGGTAAGATAGATTTACATACATCTGCAAGGATGGTGCCGTCTATTGTCAGACCTAAAATTAATTTGAAGCTCGATTAATCTCAACTTAGTGCTTATTTTTGGCTATTCAACATAATTAAGTCAGCTCTCCTGCACCATTAGCCTCCTAAATAGAGAAAGTCCTCCCGATCTACTCCCAACCCATTTTCCCAAGCTCACCCCCAAATGGCTCCTTCTGTTTCCACCTTATACCAAAGTGCCCATATTCTTCAAATAGATTTCTTTGGGTCCCATCTCTATGCTTTTGCATATCCTAGCTCTTCTACCTGAATTGTCTTCATAAGTGCCTAACAAAACCCAATTTATTCTTGTAAGGGTCCTCCCAATGTTGCTTTTTCTAAAAGCAACCTACCTAGAAGTAAAGTCTTTCTCTTTGAATGTCTAGAGAGCAATGCTTATATCCCCTTTTTCTCACTTATTACATACTTCCTTAGGTTGTAGTTATTTCTGCCACTAAATTATACATGATTTCAGACAAGGTCCATGTGACTTTTCCAGAGCCAGCATGGTAGCTGGGACATTGAATGGATTCAGCACATTTGGCAAATAAATGTACTTATGGAAAGAGATGGTGAGAAGTTGCTAGAAACTTTGGGCTTGACTCACTGTGAACAAGTCAAAAATGCTCCACAAAGAGACAAGATACACTGCAGAGTTACCCAGCGAAGAAAGGGGAGCGAAGACATCAGTGGCCTTCTCAAACATCTGGTGGGACCCATAAGGGCTGAGCTTCATGGGTATGCAGCCTGTGTAGTCCCAGGCCAGCCTGTGTAAGTTTATGCTCTGCTGTCGCCATCTTGAAATTCTTAATAATTTTCTAACAAGAGACCCTGAATTTTTATTTTGCACTGGGTCCTATACATAATGTAACCGGTCTTGGATCCAGTTTCGGAAGCAGTTTTAAGATTCAGAAAAGTTAGTTAAGAACTAGCACACAGGCCCCTATTTATAACGTGGAGATTAAGAATCAAAGGAGCCAAGGTGATCTGCATTTTGTCCCTGCAGAGGTCACAAGGATATCATTACCATTTCTATTAGTATTTCTTTTTTACTTTCTTTCTTCCCTGGGTCCTTTTTTCCCCAGGAACAAGGCTGTGCCTCCAGCCAGCTGGGGGCAAATGGATGTAAGATGATATATTAGTTTGCTAGGGCTGCTATTAACAAAGTACCACAAACTGGGGGGCTTAAACAACAGAAATGTATTGTCTCACAGTTTAGGAGGCTGGAAGTCCAAGACCAAGGCAGGGTTGAGTACTTCTGAGGGCTGTGAGAGAGAATTTTTTCCATGCCTCTCTCTTAGCTTCTAGTAAGTAGCCTTGGACGTTCTTTGGTTTGCAGATAGTCTTCTCCCTGTTTCTTTACATCTGTACATGTGTTTCTGTGTCTTGGCCAAATTCCCCCTTTGCATAAGGACACCAGTCATATTGGATTAGGGTGCACCTTAATGACCTCACGTTAACTTGACTACCTCTGTAAACACTCCATTTTCGAAAAAGGTCATATTCTGAGACTCTGGGGGCTGAAATTATTATACTTTTTTTTTCCAGAGGTAGGGGGGCACAATTCAACCCAGAACAGGTGGATCTCTTTTATACAGAATTATTATTATTTTTATATTAAGTTCTCTTTTGAATAAGATTGAATTAATTCTCTCATTTTTCTGTGGTATTATAAAGGAACGGCGACCTCTCTATTCTTTTCCCTTAGAATTTTACTATTCAGAGGAAATTAAAATTTCACTTTCTCTTCACCACATACAGGGGTGTCATTAGGATGTTTTCTCATAAGCACCCTCACTCGCCTGCTAACAGGTAACTTATATATCAGGTTGACTTCCTGGCACCTATTGTTTAGCCACAGAAGACACAGCCTTCTCGACATGCAAGGGATCCTATAAGTAACTTAATACAATACCTTTATTTTACTAATGAAGAAATCCAAGTCCAAGAGGTTAAAATAATTTGTTGTAGAGCACTCAGCTAATTAAGAGTAGAAGTGGAATGAAAACCATGTCATTTAAATCTGAAGATGGGAGCTTTTTAGTTTATCACTGTTTTTGTATATACAAGTAAATATCCTAAAATCTTTAGGTAGAAAAGCCCTCAGATACACACTACTTGTATTCCCTCACCAATGTTTACAACAAAGGTTATAAATGCTTAAATGCTTACAGGAATCAGACAGATCATGCAAATGAATCAACCAGGTTGCGTGTCAGTAACAAGGGACTCGTGGCAAACTGAAGAACACAGGCCTTATCTATGAAAGGGGGGACAGGGGCAGCCATTTCTCAGCCCAGCCGCTTACTGCCCTGTGAAAGCAATGTGCTTACGTTTCCAGATCTTCTGTTATTTATTTATTTTTATTGATTTTTTATTTTTTTTATTTTTTTTTTTTAAATATCTTTTTTTTTTTTTTTTAAGATTTTATTTATTTGTGAGAGAGACAATGAGAGACAGAGAGCATGAGAGGGAGGAGGGTCAGAGGGAGAAGCAGACTCCCTGCTGAGCAGGGAGCCCGATGTGGGACTCGATCCTGGGACTCCAGGATCATGACCTGAGCCGAAGGCAGTCGCTTAACCAACTGAGCCACCCAGGCGCCCTTATTTTTATTGATTTTTTAAATAAAGATTTTATTTATTTATTTGACAGAGAAAGCAGGATCCCAAGCAGGGGGAGTGGGAGAGGGAGAAGCAGGCTTCCTGCCGAGCACAGAGCCCGATGTGGGGCTGGATCCCAGGACCCTGGGATCAAGACCTGAGCCAAAGGCAGATGCTTAACGACTGAGCCACTCAGTGCCCAGATCTTCTGTTATTGAAAGGAAACCTAAGAATCTGGATTTTATTTAACATTTTCCATCTTTTAAATATGGACCAAAAAAAAAAAAAACCCCACAAATTTTAAGAGTCACTGTATAAGCCGCATAAAATCTGTCAGGGGGCCTGGCCAATGGCATGTCTCTTTTTACTGACCTGTAATCCCTTTACTCTTCACATGTGGCTAAATTTAAGAGCACAGAGGCATCCTCGGAAACAAATGGAATCACCTTGGCCAATACACAGTCAAAGCTTCCTGTTGGATTTTCCCAAGTTTTCTTTTAAGGCTTTCTATGTCACAAGTCCAAATGCCATTGCTAATTTTCAGGGTTGGTTGTAACAATAGCGAAGTGTGATTTGTCAGCTTAGTGTGTGAAGTTCACAAAACATTAGAAAGGTCTTGTGAGAAGGACATACATGTCTCAGTATAGATGATGATTCAAGTACTCAATGCTGTTGGAGGTAAGCTTTGGGTCCAGATGGTTGAGGGCATGGGGCAGCCTGATGCTTAGTGTACCGATGCTTGTACCGGTGGTTTATCATGAAAAAGTGACAACGCCAAGCTCAAACTTCATGTACATATCTTTCTCTTCATTCTCTAGGGCAAGGTGAAATTTTCATTTTTTTTAATCTCTAATTTTACTGATTGAGACTGAGAGAATAAATCCGTTCATTCCTGTAAAGAGCAAGTCACTCACTCATCCCAAGACAAAAGCTGGTCAGTTTTACTTTCATTCAATGACCCCTTTACTTCTGCTGGATTTTCTACCTGTATAAAGCTAAGCCTTTTTGATTTGTCCATGAGCATCCTGAAGATGGTGTGAGGGGTGTTTCCCATTATGGAAAGAGTGACTCTCGACCGTGGGCACACTGGATCTAAAGGTGGCATTCCTTAGGCAACTTACAATCGATTCTTTTCCTTTCTTTCTTTTCCCCTGTTAGGCACGCCGGCACGCGGGTGGCGTTTTCATTCTTCACAGTGCAGAAATTGTGTGGAAGACAATAGGCTTGTTTCTAATTTGGTGTTTCTGAAAGCTTGGCAAAATAGAAATAAGTCTGTATTCAAAAGTTGAAAAAGAGCATGTAAATAGCAATAACTGAAATTTGTGATTAAACAATTAACAAAAAAGAACCCTATGAAGTCATTAAAAGTATAAAGAGGGAGGCGCTTCCTGCTTCATCATTACTGGGTTTGAACTGTTATTACTTAACATTGATTGAGCCCTAGCCACGTGGGCACCGTTCTTCCAACGGCGGAGTTGAAAATAGTCACTTTCCAGTAGCATTCTTGTTGGCATTTCTTCCCAGCAAGAGAACCTGGGAAAGTTTTAGGTAGCCTTCCCTAAAGACACAAGGAAAGGAAATAAGGTAAGGGAATCTAGGCAACATGATTTTTTGGGACTCACGGTGAGGAGAACATGGGCTATGGAACAAAACAGACACACTCGAACTTGAATCTTGTCTTCCCTCTGATTACCTCTGGGAACATGGGCAGGTCACTTCATTCCTCTCAGCCTTACTTTCTTCATCTATTCAATGGGAGTAAGATTACATCTCTTACAGAGTTTTTGTGGGAATTGATAGTCCACATAAAGTCAAAGAACATTCTAAATACTCAGGAAAAAAATAACCATTTTATTATGGTTATTGCTATTAGCTGTCTTCATTTATAACCGTCTCAGTGTTTTATAATATTGATTAATTCTAAGGATATTTAAATGTCATAAAGAATTTGAGAAAGAGGAATTTAAAGGGATCAGGGAGAAGTGTACCAGTCAGTTAGGATTATGTTATTTCATTTGGCTTTAAGCCAAGCAAATGTTCAGCTGCCAGTTAAAAATGTACCACCTGCCTTCACCCTCTCTTTAATATATTCTTTAAAGTAGCATGGTGGAAGATATCCAGCTATACTCAGAGCACGCCTTTTAATTTGCAGTTTTGAGCATCCAGATTCTAGAAGGAATCCTAGTTTTGTGCCTATAAACAATGAAAGAATTCTAAGGCTTGAACCCAACATGTTTAAAGGGAACACTCCTATAGACAAATACATTTGTAATATATTTTGCTTGGGATTTTTCTCTGTTCGTATAGAGCGATATTATTCTCCCATAAGAATAATAACTGATGCAAGTTGAAGATTATGTAAGAATGGGTTAGTGGAGATAAGGATATTTTCAATTGTGAGAGATAAACCAAGTTAAAGGAGAGCAGAGAACAAAAGCGCTCTCTGACAGGAGGAATATATTTAATGACCTAAGCAAATATCATACTCTTTGGAAAGTGCTTGATATTACAAGTATCATTTAGTAGTGTGCACTTCTCTCAGCACATTTGCTATTTTATTTTAATGCACATGATTAGCACTAGAAGTGGAGAGCGTTATGGATAAGAAATTATATAAACATGTGGAAAATGGGCCTTAGTGATGGGGACAAAGCTGAAGGAAAAGGCATGCCGGGTACCCCACAGAAGGACTTAAATGCCCCATTCTCATCAAAGGAACATAGTAGGCAATCCAGTAGAGTTCAAACAGGCAAAAAAAAATGGAATGTGGCAATTTCCTCCAAATAAATAGAATTTTTAAAAAAATTAACATGTCTACTACAGTGTTTGGCACATGGTAGACACTCAGTAGAGGAAAACTTACTGTTACTGGCCGGTTCTCTTTCAGGAAGTATGGCATCATCCCTGGCTAGTGGAATCTTAGAGACTCCATATTACATATTAGAGAGTCCAATATTACTCCAATTGAGTATCTATTACACATCATGAACATTCTGATGAAAACCGTTGTCACTTGCATCATAGCACTTAAAAATTGTTTTTTTCTTCCTGGGGACTCATCTTCCTTGGAGCTGGTCACATTAAGGGAGGTTTTCAGATCTCTCCTATGGCCTTCATCATTTCCGTCCTAAAGTCAAGTCTAGCCATGATGTGTCCGGCTGTCTAAATAAAACCAAATCAAATCAAACCAACAAACCCAAAACACACACACACACAAAGGAAAAATAAATGAAGACCCTACCTCAAAACAAAGCTTTAGTAATGTGAGAGAGCCTGAGGAACGTCAGACTTAGAAATGTTCCGCCATGGCCTTTGCATGTCCTTCCCATGACAGCTGTTCCTTTCCACTCCCTCCTGCACACATTAATCTCCAACTGTTTTTCTTCATCCTTCTTGACAAAATCTAGATTGTCCAACGGGGTGTGGCCTGAAGAATCTGCATTTTTTTTTAAAGACTTTATTTATTTATTTGACAGAGAGAGACAGTGAGAGAGGGAACACAAGCAGGGGAAGTGGGAGAAGGAGAAGCAGGCTCCTCACTGAGCAGGGAGCCCGATGCGGGGCTCAATCCCAGGACTCTGGGATCATGACCCAAGCCGAAGGCAGACGCTTAATGACTGAGCCACCCAGGTGCCAAGAATCTGCATTTTTAAAAAGCTTCTAGATGGTGCAGATCTGCTAGTTCATAGATCACACTTGAAATAGAAGGAACCAAGAGGTTCTGTTATTTGGGGATGTATTCAAATGATGGGTTCTTAAGATTGCATGGCTCAGAGGAATAATCAGTGGTTCTGGCTATTGAACCCCTGTTATTTGTAGCATGAACCATAACATAGTCATTTTATTATTTAAAAATTTTTTTAAACATAGTCATTTTAAATGTATATATGGATGTAACACTAAAAAGTCCTTTTAAGGAGGTGAAAGTTTTAAATTATCCTTTGTTTTGTTGTCTTTCTCAGTCCTTTTCCAAAATAAAAATTCAAGATTACAGCAACAACCAAGTTTTATAACTCAGCCATCAGTTGTTACAAATAGATTTTCTATCCCAGGCTTATGAACCATATTGCTGATTGACAATTAAGAATGATGTGCATCTATTGGGCTAGTTTTAATTAATTCTTTCCCTTGGCTGATCAGTAAGTTTCGGGAGTGAGCACAAATGTTGATTTGGAGGGCTGAAGAATGTGTTTATAGGTCTGATTGATAAACTAGAAGGTCATCACACCCAAAGGATATTTGTGCCCATTTTGGGGAGAATTGTAAAGGAGTGTATTATTGTGGGATAGATAATGGTGGGTTCCTTCTACACTTAGCAATTTCATAGCAATGATACAGCTGTGTACTATGGGAAACCACCCAAACACTTGGCAGAAATAGAATACCAATGGTTCATTTCTAATTAAGTTTATTTTATTTTTTTCTTGGTGTGTGTATGGCCTTCTTTCAGGTTTGAGTTCTTTCTGTGATACAGAGATGAATGCAGGCAAAATAGAAAGTCTGCAAACAAAGGCTATTTTTAATGTTCCAGATTCATTTTTAAAAATCTCTTTCTTCCTTCTCTTCCAACATCCCTTCATATCAGGTACCTATTGCCTTATCTCTCTCCCTCCTATCTTTTATGCAAGATTCTTAGGGAGTAATCTAATATCAGCTATTGGAAGTATAAATATAAATTAATGTTGCTTTTCCAAAGCATGTTTATGGTTAAATTCTGTCTTATGATTTTAAATTGGAAAAAGACATTCCAATTATTAGAAAATTAGGCGTTAATGAACTGATAGGACCAGAGGGACATCGTAGAGCTGCCGGTTTGAGCACAAGGTGTTAGTGGGGTAAGGATTTATTTGAAGACTAAAATAACCCTTCCGATTGGCTTAAGAATCCTTCGGGGTTTAACTAACTTCATAATTAATAGACAACTAATCAATACCATGTGTTCCAGTTTGCCAAGGACTCTTTTTCCCCTCTTCCCAGGAAAGGACTTAAACTTGAGAAGGATAATTCAGATTTAAAAATGGGGTCTTACCACATTATACCTGGCACCTCGTCTTCTAATTTTTTACTTTCTCTTACTTCCTTTTATGTTCAAGTGTTTTATTAGAAAGTGGTTGCAGAACTGGGAGAAGAGGCTAAAGAGAGGAAAATGAAAGATATGGTAGCTTTTTGTTCATTCATTTATTTTTTCAACAAATATTTACAGAGTGCCTAGAACTAGGTAGTGTGAGGCTACGAAGAATGTTTTTCCCCTTTGAGGGGAAAAAACACTAATTGGTTTACTCATCTTAAATTCCTAATTAAAAAACACACAACAACTTCCCATTTGGACAAATGTCTGGACAGCATGTCACACAGCCCCCCAGGGGGATTTGCGTGTGCAGACCTATCTATGGAAGGTTCCCACTGGAATTGTGCAGTGCCCAAACTGCTCAGCCCTCTGAGACAGCCCTGCAACACTTACTGTAGGGGCAATAAAAAAAAAAAGGACTTTTTTGTCTGTAACATACTTCTCAAGATATTTTTTTTCTCCTTTGTTAATATCATTGCCACATTCTGTCTCATTGAAACAAATTGACAAAAAATTCTAAATTGATCCAAATGCTCTAAAATGTTTTCTTTTTAAAGTTCATTTTTTTATGGATTTTGCACTTCATATGGGAAAAAAGGTAAAACAATGAGGAGGGGTTTTTGAAGTTTCTAATGACTCTAGTTTTCCCTTATTATAGATTTTAAGGATATTAAAGGGCAGGTCTTATTTCTCATTTTGGATGGAACTTGTTCAATTTATCCCTCCAGACAAAAATTATACACTAGAGTAAAATGTTTGGCTTCTCTTTATGCAAACTTGATTTAAAAAAAAGAAAAGAAAAGAAAAAAGAAAGAAAAGAAAAGAAAAAAAGGAAAAGAAAAGAAAAAGCACAAATTGAGCCAGTAAGGCAAAAGGCTGGGTAGATTCTCTTCAGTCACAGAAAACCCAAATCATCAACGCCTTTTCATTGTGCTTTTCCCCCTCTTTTTAAAAAAACAAAACAACTCCTAAGTAAAGGTGAGCTGTTTCACTTGGTCCAGTGTAGACACACAACCATCAAAGGATGCTGTGAGTAATTAGTAATATGAACGCAGCCGTCACATTCTGAGATGTGCACATATCTATCCAAGCAGAGGGGAAATCTTATAATTAATTTTGAGGCTGTTATGATGTTTCAATTGATTTGGATCAGAAAAAGGAGAACAATTAAGAAGAATCAGAAAACAATATCCCTTTTAGTATTCTAAAGGGAAGAGAAAAATTAAATAGGAGTTTAATTGAAAAATTCTGATCTATATAAGGAGCATGGAATGTTGTGTATAAAGGAATCCTGACTTATTACGGGAGCACTAATACTGGGCCAGCATCTTGCACAATAAAAATCTGAGTTCTAATAGCCACAGGGCTTTCAATAGAGTAGGAAGATCAGAAGCCAAAATATTAAAATTGTTTCAGGTACCCACTTAACCAGAACTTTTGCTTGAATAACACCCTGCCAGAATTATTCTATTGAATTGAGTATTATTCCACATTAATTCCTAGTACAAAGTATGAAATATTGTTATCATTTTCTCATTCTGTGACTGTTTATGGGCTATTTTACCTTCTTCATGTGGCTTTTTAATTATGAAAATTGGAATTAGAACGCCATTATTCATAGTTTAGATCCTTCTGAAATGCCATTAATAACTTACTTGCTTAACAGAAAAAGCTTATTGATATGTTTTCAGGCTAATGATATAAATTTTGAAAAATATTAATACATTCTAAAGTTTTCAAGACAATCTTGCATATATAATAGCTAAGAATTACATGGTAGGAAAATTTGTCTTGTCTCTATATACATTTATCAGTTATTCATTACTTAATTAATTGATTTTTAAGTGTACACTCTGTTTATAATCTTATTTCCTACAGATACTTAATCCAGTCTTGTAGAAAAATTGCAAGAGTTTTCTTGTGTCCACTATACTCATAATTCTCTTTTGAGCATAGGTTTTTCAGGGAAACCAACTGTATTGTTCTGGAACCCCTAAAACCATGTCTCTTGGAACTCCACTTAAATAAAAAATAGTGAGGGCAATACAGACAAGTAAATGTATTAGATCAACCAGAGGTTCTACTGCTTAACTGTTTGATCTAAGTTTCATTTTCTTCTGATAAGGACAGTTGCATGACCTCAAATGTCCTTGAGAGCCAGCTTATTAGAAAGATTCTTTATTAATTATCTAAGAAAACCAGAGTCAAAAGAAAATAAATGGACAAAAGGTCATGTCTTGAGAAGATAACCATTTCTGGTCTCTGGTTGAATGGATTTATGGCCAGCAGGAGAAATTCTCCTTTCCCGTGAACTTGGTATTTTGGTCTTCTTGAATTCAAAGTACTCGCTCTCTTGGAAGAGAACAAATCAGGCAGACCAGACAAGATGAAAAGTTGCTTCCACCCTCAAAAGTTGACGTGCTAAGTTCAGTGTATAAGACAAAACAGTAGGGCCTGGTGAACGGTCGATATAGGAAACAACCTGTTAGAATATGCAAAATGATCTTTATTTCCTTACCATGTGTTAGACGGTATTAGATAAAAAGTCCGGTCTTATTCATCCCATTTTAAAGTATGAACATACGTTAGGCTAAGTGAGAGTGTTGCCTTAAAGTGCATATTTTCTCAGCTTTTTCCTGGCCCTCTTATTTTCTTCCTCTCGCACCAAAAAGAAAAGTCAACTAAGACTTGTGGTGCATTCTGGGGGAATTTCATGCGTTTTCACATAGTCTCAACAACTCTTTGACTGTAGGATGAAAAGATCTTGAGTAAGAAAAAGTCACTCCACATGAACAAGCAAGATTTGACTGGTACACTTAGAAAACTTGAACTATTATTGTTTTTTTGTTCCATCCACTCATCACCATCTCTTCCTTTCTGTCTCAGGATTGTACTCTTCTGGCTCTTTCCCAGCTGTGTTACAGAGATATGATGCTTACGACATTTCTTGAAAGCAGAGTGTAGTGTTGGGTGGCTGTCATTTATCCTGTAATCTATAAAAGACTCCTCGGACCCTTTCTTCTCTGCAAAGTAGCTGTTCTGAGAATGATGTTTGCATTTCAACCCGGTGATAATAAGTCAAAGCGGTATGTAGCTTAAATTGCAATCTTTTCAAAAAACAGTACCATTTTGAGGAAGGGCAAGTTTGCGTTTCCTCTAATTACATAATAAAAGGGACTCTAGGTATAAGATCCTGGGGAAACACGCGTTCCTTCCCTCCAACCATCCCTTGCTTTCCTGCTCCTTCACTAAATAACCACGTGAATATACTGCGGGGGCCTTCTTACCTGGTGGCCAAGGCCTCTGTCGCCTTGGCAACTAAACTTTTGAAAGATTACAGGGAAGATGTTTTCTTCAGCCCTGAAGCTGTTTTAATGCTTTCAAATGTCAGAAGAAAAGATTCTGTAGTCCCACGGGTGCTGGTGTGAATGGGGCAAGAGACAACATTTAAAAACATATTTAGTCAGTTCTTCATCAGGCAGTAACCTTCAAACATGTGTGCAACTTTTAGAAATAAAAAATTATGTAAATAGATCGTGGCAGAGGTTTTGAATTGAAGCAGAGGGAGACTCCCCTATTTGCTGCCCTAAAAGCACTGGCTTTGGGACATCCTGCTTCACCCTCTCATTGTCAAGGCAATGGAGATTTGCTTCTGTAATTGCTGGGGATGAAAAAGGCAAAGGAAGTTGGGTCACGAAAGCACTCACTGATTTTCCTCTTGAGTGCAAAGGAAATGCTGTTTTTGACATTTCCCCGTTACTTACTAGATCTTCCCTATGAGCCACCACCTACCAAATATCAGTTGGGGAGGATTATTTTTAATTAATTCCTAATCTGGACATTGTTTTGAAACAACTTGGTCTAACAGAGATGATGTTTTTTTTCAAACTTTTCTCCAATCCCCAGACTCTAAAACATTTTGTTTCCTCAATATAGCAGCAGGTGTGGGAGACGAACTCACTGTCTTCTCATGTTGGTGAGGAGATAGATTCCTGGGTCTTTGTTTAATCACCTTATGCCTTTTCTGGAAAGGTGACCTCCGAGGTGTGACTGATTCCATCCTTCCTGGCATCTCCCGCTGAAAGGTGTACCTCATGGGCTTTGGGTTGTCCAG
This sequence comes from Phoca vitulina, assembly GCF_004348235.1. Taxonomy (NCBI): domain Eukaryota; kingdom Metazoa; phylum Chordata; class Mammalia; order Carnivora; family Phocidae; genus Phoca; species Phoca vitulina. The sequence continues at coordinate 29,096,643 of NW_022589713.1, forward strand.
TCTCACTCTTCTTGGTGTAGTCAGAATACAGCGGCCCCCTCTTGCTGATTTGGCACAATTTGGACACTCCTTGGTGCTGTAGATACGCCTGAGGAACAGTAATGGCCTCTACACTTTAGGCCCAAATCTGCTTTGCACCTCCTCACCCACGGCCACTCTACATCCCTGGCTTCTTTTCTCATCTGTGGTAGCTCAGCCAGACTCTAAACTGACACCCACATTCTCCTCAGACCCATGTACACACACCTTTGGGTTCCATCCGTGCCTGTAAAAATCAAATTTGACCCTGGAGAACTAATCTCTGACCCTCCCTCTACTTAGGCCATTCTATACCACCTAGACCACTTTCGCAGGGCTGCTCCCAGGTGGGTGAGTCAGAGGCCGCAACCCGGAGTCCCAAGTGTGAATTAGAATGAAGGCCTCCTGTTGTCTATGTTCACCTCAACCTTGTTTATCACACCATCTACCCCTCAACTCCCACCCACCCATTATTGATGGACAACCAGAAAGCAATCCTTTAACCCCACACTTCTCCCTTCTTGCTTCTCTACATAATTGCTTCATGTCTCAGAGAAACAGGATTCACTTTTGTTTTCCCTTTTTATCTCTCTAGGCCTTTTCTTACCTCATGCTTCTCTTGAACTACATTGTCATGCTTAAGTCTTAATGATGGACAAATTATGCGAGAGCTGGGAGAGGAGCTCCATATAAGATGGAAATATCCCAATCAAGGGCATAAATCAGGAAATTTTTCAAAATTTGTACCTACTGATCATTGTGTACAACCAAGATTAAAACCTGAGAGCATCCTGGGAAAGGCAGCAAGCAGCACAAGAGAGTGTGAGGGGGATGAGTGTCTTAGGTGGGGATGAAGAGAAGCAGCATCATTAGATGGAGAAAGGAGTGAAGATGACAGGGATAAATAGAGTTGGGGGAGTTCCACAGGACAGTGGATGGGAAGAAGAGATCTGAGGGTTTCCTTAGGGCCATCTTGGAATAGTCCAGGTAGAGAAGAAAGAATATGGGAAGGAAGATAAAGTCAGAGATGAGAGAGGCTGGGTCACACATCATGTTGGAAGGAAGAGGCTAGCACAGATCAGGAAGGGGCAGCACAGCCAGGAGGCGGGGTCTAAGAGTAGCATAAGTCAGGCAGGGGTCAATGAGGTCAAGGCATAAGGACAGATATTTTTTAACATTAGGTGTGTGGGAGGCGTTCCCTTAAGGTAAAACTTATTAAGAAGGGTGACTCCTTAACAAATTTGACAGGATATGCCAAATCCAAAACTATCCTATTTATAGTCAATACCCTATTTATATAGGGGTCTTTATAAAAAATGATTTTTTTTATTATCACTGGTCTAGGTCCTAGACCTAGGTCTATCTAGGTCCCATGCACACAGGCCCATATTTGTCATCTCAACTTTGTTTTTATTTTTATTTTATTTTGTTTTATTTTATTTTATTTATTTGAGAGAGAGAGAAAAATCACAAGTGGTGGGGAGGGGCAGAGGGAGAGAGAGAAGCAGGCTCTCTGCTGAGCAGGGAGCCCGACTTGGGGCTCAATCCCAGCATCCTGAGATCATGACCTGAGCTGAAGGCAGACACTTAACCGACTGAGTCACCCAGGCGCCTCTTGTCATCTCAACTTTGAAGTCCAGCATGAGCAGACAAACAATCTTACTTATTAACAACAATATCAGAGCACTGCAATTAATACTTATTAGGTCTTTAGTATATATTTGCCAAATGAATGAATTGATGAATGAATGAATTACTCCACTGAGTGCTTAAGGAATAGAGGTCTCTAGGCCAACTAAATTTATACTTAAAATATTGTTCAAGTGTACAATCTAATTCATTCTCAGTTAAGAAAGGAGTCGGTAAGTACCAAGTCATTTAGGTAAATTAGTCATAGGAAAAAAATCAAAAGGCAGAAAGTATTCTAGAAGTGACTTGTTAAGACACCCCTGTGAGAATCTCTATTACCTTACCAGGAAAATAATGACCCATCATCAATACAGGTAATTGCTGAAGTACATTGATAGGAAAAGGATCTTAATTAAAGATTCTATTGGAAACATATGTGAACCAATCCAATTTCTAGGCCACAGGGCAATAATAACCTTCCTATTTAATATGTTTCTTATTTTTATGAGCATTTATTGTTTGGAGCAATACTGTCTAATTGGGCCAAGCACAGGAGAAAAGAACATTAATGCTATTTGCTCTGTGTTTGATACAGCCTCTGAATGGGAATGTGACCGCAGAGCACAGGACTATGGAAAGCCTCCATGCAACCTGACTTTAAGGATGTCATAAACAAAGACACGGAGAAGTCGTGGCTAAGTCCATTGCAGGTAAACTTGGGTGCTGTTAATATATTTGCTGTCAGGGATTGGTGCTGACTTGGATTTCTCTTGTTATCCAAACTTCTTCTCAGATTGAGTAAATTTTTTTTTCTAAATGTCACTGAATCTTAGAACAAAAGGTAAAAAGTGCCCATCGATGAATGAATAGATTAAATGTGCACACACACACACACATTGAAGTATTATTCAGCCACAAAAAAGAAGGAAATCCCATTATTTGAGACAACATGGATGGAACTGAACTTGAGGGCATTATGCTAAATGAAATAAGCCAGACGGAGAGAGACAAATATTGTATGTTCTCATTTATATGCCGAACCTAAAAAAGCTGAACTCATAGAAATAGAGAGTAGCATGGTGGTTGCCAGGGGATGGGAGGTGGGAGAAATGAGAAGATGTTGGTCAAAATACAAACTCCCAGCTGTAAGATGAATAAGCTCTGGGAATCTTATGTACCGCTTTAAATTATATTGGCTATAATTAGCAATACCACATTATATACTTAAAAGTTAAGAGAGCAAATTTTAATTGTTATCACCACATGCAAAAAAATGGTAATTATGTGAGAGGATAGAGGTAATCATTGTGGTAATCATTTTGCAATATGTATGTGTATCAAATCATCACATTGTACATCTTAAACTTACCCATGTTATATGTCAATAATATCCCAATAAAGCTGAAAAAATTAAATTAAAAACATCATTTATGTAAAAAAAAGAAAGTGAAAAATGGAATTTTAAATACAAGATTAAAAAAATTAAGGCGAAAACTAAAATTGTCATTAGAAGTAATAATCTATATAATATGTATATATAATATATATAATAATTTATATAATATATAAATCCTGAACAATGTACAAATGCTTACTGCTTGTAATAAAAAATGAAGCCTTAAAAAAAGGCTGGGCATAAAATGGCTCACGTCAGTTTGTCCATGAAGTAAGATTTTCTGAATTCTTTACTGAGCTTATGTTTTTGAAATGGAGGTAAAAAAGTTTCTCAATTCAAAACCATAATAGAGTAGTTGCTGTATGTTCAGTAAATAGTTCTGATTATGATTCAGGGTATTCTTAGGGGGTTTCCATGAGACAGGACAATAGATACTTTGTGGTTTGGCTTTTTATACTGGTTATTGATAGATAAAACAAGTTCTCATCTACTTACTGTTTTCACTGCCTTCTTCTGTAACATTCCCCTAAAACCATGTTGTTATTAAATGATTTGATAAACTGTGGACTCAGATTGATTAAACTAATACCTATGGGACAGTGGCACCACAACCCAACCAATGGACGTTTTGTTAAGAAACATCTTTTAGCGAAATAATTCAACCTGTCTGTGGTTTAACGATTGAGTATCAGAGTTGACACAGTATTCTTTCCAAGCATTTGCTTTTACTAATTGGGAAACACAGTTGTGAACATAAGACAGCTTCCCACTGAGCTCTCTCAGCCACCGTTGGCTTTCTCAGCATCCTTCTCCATTTGGCTGAATTTTTTACTTCTTTGTCCTCCTTTGTCCTTTGCGACTTTCGTTGGCATCTGGAATTTTTTTTTTTTTTTTTAAGAGAGAGAGACACTGAGAGAGCACAAGAGAGCACAAGCCAGGAGGGGCAGAGGGAGAAGGAAAAAAAGAATCTTAGGCAGGACCCACGGCCAGCTCGGAGCACGAGGCATGGCTTCATGGCAGTCTCAGGACTCTGAGATCATGCCCTGAGCCTGAAACCAAGAGTCAGGTGCTTCACTGACTGAGCCACCCAGGCACCCTGGAATACTCTTTATTTAGTTTTTTTGCTTGCTTGTTTTAGCTCCGCTGGTCTAGAGAGCAGAGCTGGAGTGGCCAACTGGGATTGGCAGGGTCATTACCTGCCCCTTTTTATTAGTGGCCTGGTCTTCAGTCCAAGGCTTGAAGACTTAGGGGAGTAGAAGCCAGAAGACCCACACAGTAAGCAAGTGGTTTTGAAAGCAAACAAAGCCTTGTTGAGTCCCCTCTGTCACATGAGAAAAAAGATAAGGTAGCTCTGACCATATCAGAGCTGGCCAAGTGGAGAGACGATTGAGACTGAGTTTTTGCTGACAGAACATGGGAGGTGATTCCATTAGCTGTAGTTAATTAAGAGACACTTTTATTTGTGGCTAACTTTAACACTATCCATCATGAGCTATTCTGATGTCGGATTCCTTTTGACTTTTTCTGATAATCTTTTAATTATTTACTAGCCTGGAGATGTTTTAGGGCATGGAAGGGTGAGGGGAAGAAGGCTGACATATCTGAACAAGTGAGTAATTTATAATGGAACTAAAATATTCATAAAATGACAACTCAGATCCTTCAATTAACACCATCCATTCTATTTCCATTTCAAATAATACATTGAAGCCTCTAAATATTATTTGTTTTACAGTGGATGATGCATTTCTGAACTGAGCAGGCAAGTGTGAAGTCACTACCTTTAGGCTCAGTTGATCTCTTTCGATCTGGGGTAGGAAATGGACCCTCGATATGCATATAAATAGTAGAAATGAGAACTCTGTTCAGTGAGTTTGCTTCCTAAGCCAGTGATTCTTCACTGTTACCAGAAGACGAGTCACTTATTTAATTTGGTTACTTGATAACATTTTGCATTGGTTTGTTAGTTTTTGTCTTTTGGAGGAGGGAGGGCTTGGGTGCACAGAACTGGATAAATAAAAATCTTTAGTTCATTATGCATTTTATAATTGGTCTTTGTGTGGCTTGGTATGATTTAGTTATATAGTGGGTTAATTAATTATTTAAAATATGTAAGCAGTTCCTGCACGTTTCAAACAAAACAAAGCTAACCCTTGATAATAATCTATATCTATGCTCCTTTCCCACTAATTTGTCCTGTCTCTTCTTCAATGGAGGGAAAATCTGAAGTCAGTTACAAATAAATGATTTGCCCAAGGTCGTATACTGGGAAAGGGTAGAGATGGATTTCAAATACTGGTTTGAAACCTCCTAACCATTAACTGTAAGTTTAGAAAAATAGTAGTTATGTCAGTGATGTTTTAAGCAAAATTTAAAAAAAAAAAAAGAAAAGGAAAGAGAAAAAAGCCTTCATGGAAGAGATGACATATTATCTCATTGTCAATTATCTGTTACATGATGGTGAATTATCTTACACAATAGCTAAAAATGAAAAATATTTTCTGATAATCCTTTAGTTATCTACTAGACTAGAAATGTCTAGTAAATGAACGTCTGTGAGTGATATGCACTTTTTGCAGACATGTAAACTTAGTTATCTGCAAAGGCAATATATATAGTATAGGAAAAGGCAATAATGTATAAACCTGAACACCTCTAAAGCCATGAGTACATACATTGGTTACATTTGCTAAGCATTCTTAAACCATTAATCTAATATTCCTCATTTGTGCAGGCTAAACCTTCTATCATTATATGCCACATGTGATTTTAAAAATTATCACCAAGTGTCCCCTTTTATATGTCTATCCAAGCAACATCATCTCCCTCAATATAGTTACCTTGAAAGACTTGGCACTTGCTCCAACAAGGCTGCCAATTTCTTGAAATGTTTTTGGAGCTTCTTTTAATTGGATTTTCACTTGCTACCATTTTAAGAGATGCCTAATAAAACCAATATCATTATTTTAATGTTCTATCTCCCCACACCTCTACCACCCAGAATAGCATCATATATTATTATTTCCTTCAAGATTTTGAGCTGCAAGCAACAGAAACTAACTCTTACAGATGTAAGCAAAAAAAAAAAATAATTTATTGAGAGAAAATTGAATAGCTCATAGAATGTCTGAGAATATTAGAGAACTCAGCTTTTTAAACAGGCAGACACGAAGGGCATTCACGCAGTTAGAAGCACAACCCAAATAATCCCCATGACCCAGCATCGTGAAATACATTTGAGTGTGGGGTGTCATGGTTTGCACCTCTGACACCATCAGATGCCATTGGCATTACGTATGTTGGCACTGCCACTGTGGCCAGAGATAATTCTCTCCTATTCCTGCTCCTTGATCTGCCAGGTCCACATTCAAAATTCTGGTTTGGTCCATCTGATTGACTTAATTGCACCATGATCCTGATTTTCAGAACCTGGTAAAGGAGGGTCTGGCTTTATCACCTAATTCTTTCATGTTCAGTGACTTCTCTGCCCATTTGGGAGAGATGTAGAGAGGCTCCCAAGTATTTGTGTTTTTCATCCATAGTGTAGAGTTGTTTCTAATGGCTTTCTCTCTCTCTGGCCAGAGTCTTTATTTCCAGGTCACCTTGCATTTTGACGTGTCTCTACAATTGGTTCTTATGAATAGAATGGAATTGAAAATGATAGTGTCACTTCTGAGCTGATGTGGTTTGGAATAGGTGTGTCTTTTTTGCTTTCTCTTTCTCCTTCTGTAGAACCTTGCATTGAAGATAGTGGGGCCTCAAGAGGGAAGAAGACTGGAACTCTGAATCCAGAATAAAAGGCCACTGAATTCTAGCCTTGAACTTCTGTGTGAATGAAAAATAAATTTTTGAGATTTATGGAGTTTATCTATTGTAGTTATAGTCATTCATTTTTTTCTATGCTTCACACTCAGTTCTTATTGGTATTAACTATTGGACTGACTCGTGATACAGTGATACCTCTAGGATTGTTGAAGTTGTGAATATACCTCTATAGTAGGAAGAGAATCAATTTATCTGCACGTAAGGATGGGGAACTGGAAGAAGGCACATGGCATTTATTAGAAGTAGGCCAAACGTTTCTAACCTTTTCCTGATGTGATTCACAGAGTGAGTGGTCCAGGCATAGTAGAACACTCCCTTGTTTGTGTCCTATGCTGTCTTTAGTCCTGAGCCTCAGATGTATTTGTACCTAGGCTTAACTCTTAAAATAATTTTGAATCTTTTGTAATATATATGTATTTAAAAAATCAAACAACCTGACATTTCCACACTTTAACTGGCATTAATAGCAAGTTACTCATGACACACCCCAGAAACATACAACATATTAGTAAGTCAGGACCCCGAGGTTAGCACTTTTCTGTGAAGCATGGGTTTGAACTAAAAGCTACTGGGGAAAAAGAATAGGGTTCTTTTAGTTCTAGGAAAAGAAATTTCATACTCATGGGCATAAATTCAGCCTATAAAAAGCTCTACCCTTCAACACACACTTACTCTTCTCTATTACCCTGAACAAAACCTTCCTCCACCAATTCTTTGGAACCTTTTGTAACATCATAAACCCCTCATAAATCTCTCCCTGCTTTTATTTTAGTCATGTATCTCCTGCTCATAAATGTGACATGGAGGAGCCTTGTCAAGCCCCCCAGTGGCTCCAGGCCAAGCATTTTCCCCAAAGAACAATCCTATCTACACAGAATGTTCCAACCTGCAGAGGATTCTCCTTCTGAATTTCAAATTCTAATATCACTGGCTCCACTTAATGTTTCTTGTTGGCAGGGGAAATGAGATTTTTCTCTGAGGTAATTCTAATTAAATCCACGAGCTGCATTTTACACACCCTTAGGAAATACAGAGAACACACTCTGGGGGCACTTTCCCGTGGTGTCATCTTCCAATTGAGTAGCTGTATTGAAAAAGTTGAAACTGCTCTGAGGTTGGCCATGAGACCGGGAGGTGTTAGTGGCCTGGTAAAATCGTCTCCAGAGTAAGTCAGACTCTTCTGATAGACAATGATGGGATTTTACTCATCATCAGAAGCCAGTAGTATGTGGCTTACATTGTATCTCACATACGGGCTGAATTAGATCCTACTAAGCCAAGGATGGGATCATGTGGTAGACAGATCAGGGAGTTTGGATTTTGGTTCCATTCATCTCTACACCTTCCCCAACTCCTGAAAACATTAAATACAAAAACAAAAACAAAAAAAACCTACCTTTGTTTATGTTTTGTCCTAAGCTTCTTGGAAAAGCAACTCCCAAATTTTCAGAGCCCTGTTACCTAAACTGTCTTAGATTTTACAACATGGCTGGCATCAGTAAATGAAGAACAGGCTGGGAACACCTTCCCTCCCGCCCCGCAAAGAGGTAGTTTTAATCCTCTGGGACTGAGTCACTGCTCTCAAAGGTAAATTTATTAATTAACAAACCTGAGATTTATCATCAAGGATCAAGATTAAGGAATCCTTCAGGTTATAGGCTTCTCTTCTAGAAAATTCATCTCATGAGAAATGAAAAGTAAACCATGCCAGTGGCATGGATCCAGGTGAGACTTTCAAGGTCTACAGCCTTGGCACTTTCACATTTTTCTTGCTCTCACAAACATCTAGATGAATCTAGATGTTACCTGCCCCCCACCCTGCCAAAATCTAAACTAGGGTGAGGGACACAGAATTAGCAAGGGATATGGAAGAGTGGTGAAAGAGGAAAAAAGAGCAGGACTGAGTTTTTACCAGCTCTGGAAATCGTGGCTTTTCCCTTTATAGTATCTTTTGGTCAGCTTTATTGAGGTCTGATTGACAAATAAAATTGTATTATATGTAAAGTATATAATGTGGTGATTTGATATACACATACATTGTGAAAGGATTTCCCCCATTAAATTAATGAACACATCCATCATCTCACATATTTACCTTTTTTGTTTTTTGTTTTGTAAGAACACTTAAACTCTACTCTCTTGGTAAATCTGTTATACAATACCCTATATAGTCAACTATAGTCACCATGTTATGCATTAGATCCTCAGACCTTATTTATCTTATTAATTGAGAGTTTAGACCCTTCTACCAGTCTTTCCTTATTTCTCCCAACCCCCAGCCCCTGGCAACCACTGTTCTTCTCTCTGATTCTGTGGATCCAACTTTTTTTTTTCTATTTTTAAGATTCCACATGTAAGTGATACCATGCAGTATTTGTCATTCTCTGTCTAGCTTATTTCATTTAGCAAAATGCCCTCCAGATTCATCCATCTCATCACAAAGGAAGGACTTCCTTCTTTTTTAAGGCTGACTAATATTCCATTATGTATATATCACATTTTCCTTATCCACTCATCTGTAAATGGACATTAAGGTTGTTTCCATTCCTTGGTTCTTGTGAATAATTCTGCAATAAACATGGGAATTCAGATATCTCTTTGAGATAGTGATTTCATTTCCTTGGGAAATATTTCCAGAAGTGGGATTGCTATATCATAGGGTAATTCTATTTTTAATTGCTTGAGGAACCTCCATTTGTTTCCTCAGTGATTTTACCAGTTTACATTCCAATCAACAGTGCATAAGGGTTCCCTTTTCTCCACATTTTTTTTTGCCAATATTTGTTATCACTTGTCTTTTTGATAATAGACATCTGAACAGCTGTGAGGTGGTATCTCATTGTGGTTTTGATTTGCATTTTCCTCATGATTGGTGATGTTGAACACCTTTTCATGTACCTATTGGCCATTTTGTATGTCTTCTTTGGAAAAATGTCTATTCAGTTCCTCTGCCCATTTTTAATTGGATTATTTGTTTTTTGCTATTGAATTGTAGGAGTTCCTTACGTATTTGAGATTAACACCTTATCAGATATGTGGTTTGTAAGTATTTTCTCCTGTTCAGTATGTTGCCGTATCATTTTGTTAATGTCTTCCTTTGCTGTGCAGAAGTCTTTTGGTGTAGTCCTCAAGTTTACTTTTGCTTTTGTTGCCTTTGCTTTTGGTATCAAATCCAAAAAATCATTGCCAAGAACCTGTGTCCAGAAACTTACCCCCTATATTTTCTTCTAGAGGTTTTAAGGTTTGGTCTTATGTTCAAATTTTTAATCTGTTGTGAGTTGATTTTTGTGTATGGGTATAAGATAAGAGGTCTAGTTTCATTCTTCTGCATTCTTGCAATCCATGAGTATGGAATATCTTTCCATTTATTTGTGTCTTCTTCAATTTCTTTCATCGACATATTAAAATTTTTGCATACAGATCATTCACCACCCTGGCTAAATTTATTCCTAAGTATTTTTACTGTTTTTGATGTTATTGAAAATGGGATTGTTTTCTCAATTTCTCTTTCCAGTAGTTCATTGTTAGTGTATAAAAATACAATTGATTTTTGTATATTGATTTGTAGTCTGCAACTTTGCTTATTAGTTTCAGCAGTTTTTGTGGCATTTTAGTGTTTTCTATATATAATGCCATGTCATCTGCAAACAGACAAGTTTACTTCTTCCTTTCTAATTTGGATGTCCTTTATTTCTTTTTCTTGACTCATTGCTCTGGCTAGGAATTCCAGTACTATGTTGAATAGGAGTAGTGAGAGTGGGCATCTTTGTCTTGGTCCTGATTTAACAGAACACCACCAAGTATAATATTAGCTGTGGGCATGTCAAATATGGCCTTTATTATGTTGAAGTACATTCCTTCTATACCCAATTTATTGAGCATTTGTACCATGAAATGGTGAATTTTGTCAAATGCTCTTTCTGCATCTATTGAGATGATCATATGATTTTTGTCCTTTATTTTGTTAATGTGGTGTATTACATTTATTGATTTGCATTATACTGAATCATCATTGCACTTTGGAAATAAATCCCACCTGATCATAGTATATGATCCTTAATTGTGCTGTTGAATGTGGTTTGCTAATATTTTGTTGAGGATTTTTACAGCTATATTCATCAGGGCTATTGGCCCGTAATTTTATTTTCTAATAGTGTCCCATGTCAGGCTTTGAAATCAAGGTAATGGGGGCCTCATGAAATGAGTGTGGAAGAGTTCCCTCTTCTTCTATTTTTGGAAGAGTTTGAGAAGGATTGGCATTAATTCTTCTTTAAATGTTTGGTAGGATTTACCAGTGAAGCTATCTGGTTCTGGACTTTTGTTTATTGGCAAGTTTTTGATTACCGATTCAATCTCTTTCCTAGTAGTTGATCTGTTCAGAGTTTCTATTTCTTCATGATTCAGTCTGGTAGGTTATATGTTTCTAGGAATTTATTCATTTTTTTCTAGATTGCCTAATTTGTTATATAGTAGTTTGTTATGATCCTTAGCATTTGTGTTATCAATTCTAATGTGTTGTCTTTCATTTTTGATTTTGAGTCTTCTTTTTTCATAGTTGGTCTAGCTAAAGCTTTGTCAGTTTTGCTCATTTTTCAAAAAAAAAATCTCACTTTTGTTTATCTTTACTATTGTCTTCTTAGTCTCTATTGTATTTATTTCTATTTTGATCTTTGCTATTTTCTTCCTTTTACTAACTTTGGACTTAGTTTTTTTCTTCTTTTTCTAGTTTTTTGAGATGTAAAGCTAAGCTGTTTATTTGAGTTTTCTTGTTTCTGAATATAGGCACTTATCACTGTATCATTCCCTCTTAGAACTGCTTTTGCTGCATCCCATGAATGTTGGTACGTTGCATCTCCGTTTTTATTTGTCTCAAGGTATTTTTTCTTTCTCTTTTGCTTTTCAATGACCCATTGGTTGTTCAAGAGCCTGTGGTTTAATTTCCATATATTTGTGAATTTTCCATTTTTCATCTTATTATTGATTTCTAGTTTCATACCATTGTGGTTGGAAAAGATGCTTGATATGATTTCAATCTTCTTAAGTTTATTAAGACTTATTTTGTGGTCTAATGATATGATATATTCTGGGAATATTTTATGTGCACTCAAGCAAAATATGTATTTGACTGCTGTTGGATGGAATATTCTGTATATATTTGTTAGGTCCATTTGGTCTAAAATAGAATTTAATTCTAATGTTTCCTTATTGATTTTCTGTCTACATGATCTATCCATTGTTGAATGTGGGGTATCTAAATTCCCTACTGTTACTGTTTTGCTGTCTATTTCTCTCTTCAGGTCTGTTAACATTTGCCTTATAAATTTAGATATTCTGATATTGGGTGCATATATATTTACACTTGTCATATCCTTTTTTCTCCTTCTGGTATTTCTATAATGCATATATTGGTCAGTTTGATGATATCACATAAGTCCCTTAAGCTATTTTCACTCCTGGCCTTGAAGGAATGGTCTTGTATAGGATATGTACCTTATTGTACAACCCTGCCCTGGATCTTGGCTGTCTCTCGAAACTTTGTGATTGTCCAAGCTGCTGTCTTTGTGGTTCCTCATATTTGGGGGTGTGCCAAGATTCACCAGCACTTAGATGCAAGCTGATTAGAAGCTGGATCCTTAGCCAGCAGCTGGGAAAGTTTGAAGTCAAAGTCCTACCAGGAAAAAATTGGGAGATGGGCATTTTTGTCTACTCCTTCTGCACTGAGCCTGGGGTGGGGTGGGTGGGGGATAGCCATGGCCAATGCTCACACGCTTGTTAAGAACTGCTTCTTTGTTTGCTATAGTCCTGTAAGACTCATGAATGCAAGACCTGTTGACTTTCTGAGCTAGATAATTTGGGGGTTTATCCCTTGGGTGGCAGCTTCAAAAGTTGGGACACTAGACATGGGAGGTTCACTTCTCAGGGAGAAGCTGAGAGTTAGGGGTTCCCTCCTAATTATAGGGCACTGTGCTGGGGGTGATGTTCATGGCAAGAATGTGTTTCAGCCTTTCCTGAGCTATGGGCATTTTCTCAGTTGCCTAATATGTAGGAGTCACTCAACTAGTTTCTGGATTTCTCTCAGAAGGAATTGCTCACTGTGTAGCTGTATATTCAGTGTGTCTGTGAGAGGAGAGAAATTCAGGAGCCTCCTACTTTGTCTTCTTGGTCCAGAGTCTCAATGGAGCCCCCTGCAATACCCAGTGATGTTTTTCACCATTATATCTCATTTAATTCTCACTAGATAAAAACTCCTAGGAGGAATAAGTAACTGTATTAATGTTCCCTTTACAAGTGAAGAATCTGATGATGGCATCCCCCCTCAACTGAAATCATTGCTATGGCTCCAAATTGTGTCTGAATAAAGTTTAAACTCTGCAAGGCCCTTCAGGGACTTGTTCCTTGCCTTGCTCATTAGGTCCAATTCTTACTACTGCCCTTTCACACCAACATGTCCTGACGTATTGAATTACTTAACTTTTTTCATATGTGTGTCCCCTTTCCCCCAGCTCTCTCCTCTCTCTCTCTCTCTCTCTCATTCATCTGGTGTTTTAGTTATCTATTGCTGTGTAACAAACCATCCCAACCTTTACCATCTCAAAATAACAGTGCTTTATTATCTCTCATGATCCTGTGTGTTTGCTGGGTGTTCTGCCAGTCTTGCCTGAGTATTCTCAGGTGACTGTAGTCATCAGATGGGCCAGCTGGAGCTGGAGGGCCTACAATGGCTTCTCTCACATGTCTGGGGCCTTGGTAAAGATGGCTAGAAAGTTGGGATGTCTCTTTCCATATGGTCTCTTATCATTCATTCACCTAGCCCAGCTTCTTTACATATTGGCTATGTTCCAAGAAGGTGGGAATGGAGACTACAGATCTCGTAAAGTGTAGGCTCTAGAATTTCTGTATGTCATTTCCTCCACATTCTATTGGTCAGAAAGTCACAGGGCAGCCCAGATTCAAGACAGAAGTAGCTTCTATCACTTGATAGGAACAACAGCAACATCACATTGCAAATGGTGTGGACACAGAGAGTCATGATTCATTGAGGGCCACTATTTTGCAAATGGTGTGGACATAGAGAGTCATGATTCATTGAGGGCCACTATTTAATAATAGGCGTAACAGGAAAGATCTCCCCCTCACTTGGCTAATTCATATTTGTCACATAGGTCTCAGTTTGTAGGTACTTCCTTTTGGGGCTCCTGTGACCTACGGGGCTCTAATCCTTATTATAGCCCTTATCACAGGCTTTGAAATCACCGGCTTCCCTGTGTGTCTTCTCTATCTCTAGAGCATGGCAAAGGCCTGGCACCTGGGCAGAGTTAGCTAAATATTAGCTAAATGGATGAGGTTCAAAAAGTTAAGAATCTTATCCATGATAACACAGAAAATAAACTCTACAGTATTTCCTTGACGTCTTCCCTCAGGAAAGGAAGATATTTATTAGCAACTTTTTAATAATAATGGTTAATACAATGGAATGATCTTACCTTGGCTTTTAAGAATCAAGAAGTAATTTCAGGAGAGGTCCTTCTCATTGTCAAGTTTGTCCTGGGGAAGAGATTGTTTGTCCAGGGGATGAAAGCTGGAGTAGAGCTTGCTACTCAAAGTGGGGTTCAGGGATCAGGAGCATCAGCATCACCTGGGAGCTGGCTAGCAGTGCAGAGGTCAGAACCTGCCCCACATCAACTGAATCAAGATCCGCACACTCACAAAACCCCCAGGCAATTCCCACATATTTTAAAAGTTTAGAGGCATTGGGTTAGAGTATATTCCTGAGTGCTCCTTCACACCTACTACAACCATGACCGTTGTTAAGAGACAGTCTCAGAAGCAGCCCTACTCTCCTAACCAGATGAGATGATATTTCTCAAGGAATTGTCATCAAATTTCCCCTGGTGACTTGAGTTTGGCCCTCTCAGATTTTGCTTAGTATAAATAAAAGCAAAGCAACTGACCACTCTACCTTCTGCTGAAGTTTCTCAGTGGAGCCCTGATGGGGTATTTGTTACTGAAACATTGTCATAATGTTTGAGCTATTTTAGGCTTACACTGTACTTTTAAGTAAATAGTAACAAAAGAATAATGTGTGTGCAGTGTAGGCGAAACCTGTATTTCTCAGAATTTGTGTTGTTACGTTTCCAACCCTTCAATTGTGTATGGAAGTGTTTTTCATTTTAACTTTCTTTTTATTGTTTCTCTTTTTCATAAAAAAAAGAATGAGGCTAAAGAGTGTTATTCATTATAACTAGAGAAGAAAACACAAAACCACAGGTATATGAAAGTATGGAAAGAGATACAAAAAAAGCTTATCTAAATTTAACCAGGATTTTATTAAGTATTCAAAACTAATCATTTTCCATGTCACACATGTAGTTCAAACCAACAGCTTCAAGTGAGAATCCATTAAGTTCGATATATTTATTATTTATTATATTTTACTTTATTTTAATAATTACTATTGCTTAAAACTGTGAAGTCAAAGGTTTTTTTTATAATTTATGCTCTAAATGGGTTGATTTTTAAGGGTGCATGTATGTGTTTGCATGCATGTTTGGTTTATAGGATTAACTTTCTTTGGACCCAATCTCTGTGAACAACCTCTTCAGGAACTCCATCAGCCTTACTAAGGTTTGGGTTTTCCAAGGTAGAAAGGGTCCCATCTCTTATTGGGGAATTCCCGGGGCTGGGGACAGTCCCCTACCCACTTAAAGGCTTTGCTAATTCAACAAGGAATATTGAAAGTGTCATCAAAGCCTGCACAAACACCCTATTTGCATAGCTTTCTCAGTGGCATCCTGCCAATTTGCCGGAGTTGCCCATATGTTGAGCAGCCCAGTTACCTAGCTTATAAAGGGTTAAATGTCTGACTCAGAGTGCTGGTACCTAGTTAGAGAAGGGCAAATTCAGAGTAAAAATGCCAGGCTCTGGCTGCATGTGTCCCCCTTTTCTGTTACTGGTCAAGCAGCCCTTGAAATGCAAGCAATCTAGAGTAGTGATTCTCAAAGTTGAGCCAGTATCAGAACCCCCCGGAAAGTTCTATTAAAGCACATATTGTTGAGTCCCACTCCCTGAGTTTCTGATTCAGGTCTGGGCTGGGCTTCAGAACTTGCTTTTCTAGCAGCCAGATGATGCTGATGCTATTGGTCTGAAGTCCACACTTTGAGAGCAGCTTGTCTAGAATCTGGTTTACTGGCAACACCCTCCAAATGAAGAAAGATTATTTGAAGATTGTTACTGGGACACTCAGAGGTCTGATTTATTTATTTTTTTTCTGACAGGCAAGATGACCATAAAGCTATAGAGGTATAGGGAGCAGAGACTTTCCCATTGTCTGCTTGAAAGTCCCATTTCCAATCTTGATATCTTTCTCACGTATGACTGCTGAATCACAAAGCATCCAGATAGAGGCCCCAGTTCAATGAACATGGATTGCAGGTGGGGTTATATATTTTGTAGAGGACCCACACATGAGGACAGGCACACGGGTCTAATCTGGAGCTCAAAAAAACTGCTTTCACTGTTTTCCACGGGTGCTTGGTTTTTCCTCACCGCATGTTGTCCTTCTTCAGTTGGTTCACTGAGCATTTAAGGGGTTAAAGCAGTTCTTCAAGCTCTGAGTGTGAACTACATAGTGTCTTAATAATACCTCTAATACCTGTGCATTTATATGAGCAGAACAAGTGAAAACCTGCCTTGCAGAAATTAGATTAAACAGTTGAAGGAGACAGTCATTTTAATAAGGAGCTTCTATATAAAAACCCTTGATACTTCATTATCTATTTATTCCTCTCAGTCACTCAATTTTATTTTATCCTTCATAATTAAAAAGGAGACAAAACCAAGTCTTTAAAAAATGATCCAATGCCACCGTGTTTTGTGTAAACAATATTGGGTGGATGCGGTTCGATGTGCTTACTATTCTTTCCACCCCATCTTTATGCTTTCTTCCCATGGGATCTTTCAAAGCTTTACGGGGGGTAGCAATAGTTTGTGATATAGATGCTATTAGTAGAATTATGCTCACACATAGAGAATGAGACCCTTGCAACATATCAAAGACAAGGCAGTCAGTCTTAACATTTCTTCCCCACCCCCTTTTTTTAAATCTAGATAGTATTTATCACCTTCTCTACTCCTTCAGTAGAACATCTTTATTGGTACCAGAAGGTATTAACTACTCACTCATTCCCTCATTCTCTCATAAGTTCCTCGAACCAAATTTTCCTTTGGGGGCTCTGTTGTGAATTTCATTCAGCGTGAAGATTCCTGGAAAGCTGTGATAAATGTTGTACAAGAGTGTCAATGTTAGAACCCTACTTATCTTCTCCCGCTGCCCCCAAAGGAGATTGCATTTGTACACAATGCATACACATTGCTCTTATATACATTAACTCATTTCATAAAACCTACACAATTTCCAGTAACAAACAACCAAACAGCCAACTTTGAGCACTGAACTTTCTGGAATGTGTTTTTTCTTAATGAGTAGTCAAGGTTTTGTCTTCTTATTGAGTTGTAAGGGTTCTTTATATATTCTGAATATAAGTCCTTTACCAGAGATACGGTTTGCAAATATTTGTTTCCAGTCTGTGGCTTGTCTGCTAACCTTCCTGATGGTGTCTCTCAGAGCATAAAGTCCTCACCAACTTTTAACACATATTCTTTGAAAGGAACTGTGTCTTATTACTCCAGCTAAACTGAATCAGGAACTACTCTATGGCCTTCTTTCCCATCATTTCTAGTACTCGAGGGGGTGCATCAAATGATTATTTTTTTCCTTATTCAGCATCTACTCTGGACCAGGCTCTACATATTTACTCTTTCTAATCCTCACAGCTGCCCTACAAGGAAGGTGTTATTATTCCCATTTTATAGATAAGGAACTTGAGGCTCGAGAGGGTTAGCAACTTGCCCAAAACTAAAGGGGGAGGTACCACAAGCTGTATCTGAATTCAGTTCTATACCACGCTAGACCTCGTGCTTCCCAGAAGATGCTAAGGTGTGTTCTCGCAGGCATGGCAAAGCCATGGGTCCCTCCACAGTGGGAAGCAGGAGGTGGGACCATGAGAACTTTTGACTGTGCTCTGCCCTTTACCTCAGAGAGTTTGCTGGAACAGCTCCCATTTCTTTTCTGGCTCTCCATCTGCTAACTGTGAAGTTGCCCCTGTTAGTCATCATAGCTAAAGAAAAAAATACCGTTGTATTTCAAACAGTTAATATTCATCAAATGTTAATGAAAATACATAACAAATAATTACAACAAACATGGTATCTGATTAAGATGAAAGGGATGACAATCCTGTGAATTTTTCATCTGAAAAATAAAGAATGTTACATTAATACGACTTAATTATATCATTAAATATTTAAAATACCCTCTTTAATAGATTTTATTTTTATTTAATATATTTCTTTTTTAAATATCTATAACACTTTCATGAGATTGGTACATAAAATCTTATCAGCTGTTATGGCAAAAGAGAATTTTAACTTAATATATTCATCATATTGATCTCACAACTTCCCCTTTATTTATTGTTCAGAAAAGCTAATAACCCTTTTATACTTTATTATAATTGATATTTTCTCCACATCAAGTGATAAATAATTAATACCATTACAGGGACCTCATGTGAGATACACTTATTTGGGAAAAAAATACAACAAACCATCTCAGTAGTGTATTATACATTCCATTTTAATACTCTACACTTACAATTAATGTTACATTTTACAGGAAAACATAATTAACTTTGGGAATCTGTCTTGAAATGACCACATTTAGGCAGCTGAAGCTAAGGCAGGGGATCTATTCTAAGCTACCTCTCTGGTTTTTCCACATTTCAGCTGCTTCTAAAGGATCAGTAAAATTATACACCTATCACCAAGTCTTTTCACACCTTGGGAAAGGTGTTTATAAAAGGGAAAGGATAGTCTTTTGGCCTTGTGCTCTCTATACAAAAATTGAACTTGATTTTTAATTTTTGCTCAGTTTTTATAATTGTATTTTAATGAAAAAGCAACACCTCTCCCCAAATTGCTAATAAGATAATTAAATTCATTTGACCTTTCTCTCCCACCATCCCAAGAAGCCTTTTTTAGGGAGGAAGAAAAATGTAGCCATTGCTTCTAGATTGCTGTGAGTGACTTGACTCTTTGCATCTACCAGGGAGCCCGCTGGATTAAAAGAACCAGGGGTGGGATCTGGGTAACTGGGATGAGATACTACCTCTGCCTCTCTAGCTTTGTAGTTTAGGGCAAGTTCCTTTACCTCTCTGAACTTTAGTTCCTTCCTACTAGATCGTAACGTATCCTCCATGAAAGCAGAGATCACATTGGTCTTGTTCATTTTATTCCTCAGGAAGTGTCTGATACATGGAGATATTAAAAAATATTTGAGAATGAATGAAAGAACGAATGATACAGTTATTGAATTGTAGAACTCTCATGCAGAAGGAGAATTCCTGGGAATGTATGTAATGAAGTCAATCAGATTAAACCATTCAGTTAGTCTGTTCTGGTTCTGAACCTATAACCCAGACAAACTCAGTCATGCTCAGTGGGATCAATCAATAAAAAAGGAAGGCTGGACTATCTGGCCCCATCATGGGCTATTACTGAGTTTACTTGCCCCCGATCTCCGGTTTTGTCCCCTACCACTAAGTGTGTCCTTGCCCCTTAAAGCTGACATGTGGACACTAACGTGACTCTCTTTCATCCCATGGATCTTGTTCTGGCTTATAGGTGCCCCTTTTTCAACATCTGTGTGTTTTTGCTTCTAATGACCTGTATCTGTGAGTGACTCACTTTAGAGGCTTGACAGCAGGTTGCTGAAGGCACTTTGTCCACACAAACAGACTGCTGGCAATGCCTGGGAGTTTTGTCTTGCATTGGCCTCCTGCTTTCTGCTTCCCCTCTTTCCCCCCAGTAGTAGCTTTTGGTCAATGACTGACTGATGAATACAACAGCACAAAGCCTGGCTCACTTGCCATGAGCTGGGTAATTTATACTCTATAACTCCCCTGTGGGATCTGACTAAGGCTGGTGCTTTGCTTGAAATTTACGGTTAGTCTCCTATTCTCCCATGCTCTCTCCACTTCCTTGGGGGCATTTCCATAATAAATTCCCTGCATACAGATCCTCAACTTGACAAGATACTCAAAGACAAATTTAGCTTTTCATATTTGACCAACAACATTTTTTCTCTGCCTCACCTTTTTATCCATTGGCTAGTGTCTACTTCATATAATTATCTGATCCCAAAGAGCCCCCAGGACTGTGATGGAGCATTGGTCCAAGTGGTCAGCTTCTACCCCCTGATGTGTGTGATCCAGCCCCCCTTCAAGGGAAATAGGACTTCTCTTTGTATATAGTCCCACATTTTAAATATTGCATAGTAACTCTTCAGCTCATGGCAGCTTATTCTTAAAGAGGTATCTATGAAAGACAGGTCTTAGAATTGTTCTCCAACTCGTAAAATCTGTGGGAAGGATGAATATGTCTACAATGATCAGATCATATTTTGTGAAGCCAAACAGATTAGGGAAGTGTGGGATAGGATTCTTATAAAATCCAGTGAGGAAGAGTTAGACATTGGTGGAGAGTAGTTTGCACGTAGCAGATACTCAATAAAGAATATCTTATCCTGGGGGCACCCGAGTGGTGCAGTTGGTTAAAGGAATGACCCCTCAGGTCATGATCTCAGAGTCATGGGATCGAGCCCCACATGGGGCTCCTCACTCAGGGTAGAGTCCGCTGGACATTCTCTCTCCTTCTCCCTCTGCCCCTCCCGCTTGTGCTCTCTCTCCCTCTCTTAAAAAAAAAACAAAACTTATTCTGTGTGTATGAATATATATGCCCCACATGTCAAAGATCTAGTGATGGGAATGAAGTCTGCAAATATGGTTCCAAAGCATGAGTTATTGGAAAGGAAGGACAAACAGGATACGAATTGGGAGTCTTACCCCTGAAGAAAACATGCACTGAAACTGAAGATTGAGAAAGGGTAGAACAGGAGGACTGGTGACATTATAGACTACTCATTAAGGTGAACAACACTAGCTGCTAAAACAAACAAACCAACCCCCTCCACCCCAGTGGTGTAACACAATAAAAGTTCATTTTTCTGCTCATGCAGAGTCTCGTGCAAATGTTCCTGATTGCCAAATATCCCATCAGTGGGCCCAATAAAAGATTGAATGGCCCTATCTCACATTTTACAAAAAAATTAGTTTCAGGTAGATTGTGAATACCAATGTGAAAGTTAATACAACAAAGCTTCTAGACCAGTGTTGCCCAGTAGAATTTTCTATGATGATGTCCATGTCACTGTCTACTAGCCACTAGCCACATACTATTGACCACTTGAAATATGGCTCCTGCAACTGAGGAAATTAGGTTGTAATGTTATTTAGCTTTCATTAATGTGAATTTAAATGGTTACAAGTGGCTAGTGGCAACTAGATGACACAATTCTAGATGATAGCATAGGACAATATCTTCATGAACTTGGGGTAGACAAAGATTTCTTGAACAAAACACAAGAGGACGAGCTGTAAAAGAAAAAAAAAAACAGATACATTAGATTTCATTAAAATGAAGAATTTCTGCTCATTAGAAGATACCATTCAGAAAGTCAAAAGGCAAAGCAATTTGTGATGCAAAAAATATGACAAAAGACTCAGATCCCAAATATATAAAGAAACCCCACACATCAATAAAAAAGGAAGCTAATCCCACTTAAAAATGGCAAGAGAGTTGAAGACACTTTCTAATAAAGAAATGATCTACATGGCCCAATGTGCATAGGAAAAGGTGCTCAACATAATTAGTCACCAGGAAAAGCAAGTTAAAACGACAGTGAGATACCGTATATCCTTCAAAATGCCTAAAAATAAAACCCAACCTCTACAACACAAAATTCAGTAAGGACAAGTTGCTAATAGAAATGGAAGTTAGTGAGACTGCTTTGGAAAACTGGCAGTTTTTAATGAAGTTTAACATATACCTATGGTCAGCAATTCCACTTCTTAGTGTATATGAAGGAGAAATGGGTACATGTTGCATCAAAAGATATAAACTAGAACGTTTATAGCAGCTATATTTTTAACAGCCTGAAACTGGGAGTGACTCAAATGTCCCTCAATGATAGAAGGGATGAATAATTGTGATGGATGTGGGCTTGTGACTATGTGTGTATGCACAGGGTGGAATACTATACAGTAATAAATACGTGCTATATCACAGGAATGAATCTTCCAGGTAGAATATTGAGAGAAAGAAAGTGGCTGCAAAAAAGTATGTTCTTAATTATTTACGTAAAATTTAAGAACAGGCAAAAGTAAACAATAGTGATAAAAGTCAGAATAGCAGCTATCTGTGTGTGTGTGTGTGTGTGTGTGTGTGTGTGTGTGTGTGTGTGTTGGGGTGGAGGGGGTTGGGAGGTGGGTAAAGGCAGAGGCTTACAGAGGAGGTATCTGGGTGCTAGTAATCTCTATTTATTAATCCAGGTGGTGGTTATCCAGGTATGATTACATGGTAAAAATACTTTGAGCTTTACCCTTACAGTTTGTGATGTTTCTACCTCCATGTTATATGCCAATAAAATATTTACTTTAAAAAAAGCTTTATTAAAATTTATGAAGCAGGTCAAGGCATGATGACAAGAGCCTCAAGGTGTGAATGACAAAGAAAGGACTAGATCAATGATAAAAGGTTTTATTTTCATTTAAGGGCATTGTGTGTGGCAGAGCGATGAACTAGAGATTGGGAGAATTTGCGACCTGATCTCTCACCTTTCAGAGATGGATTTGCCTTTTTGCGTTTTTGCATGGAGCGAGGGCTCATTTATCCCTTTAACAAATGTGATTGAGCACCTTTACCATGTGGTGCTAGTTTAGCAGTACTAGTCTGGAGTAGCCAGTTCCTTGATTATTCAGAGATGGATAAACCAGCTGATGAGCCATTCAAATCTTACAGTATCCCCCTCTCCGCTTCCCTGCTAGCTCTCTAAGCTTTCTTCTGCCTGCAACATTCTATGGGATTCTATGTGAGTTCTATCAAGGCAAATGGTAGTGTTCAAACAGAATTAATTCAAGGCTTCTAGATGAGTAATTGTGTACCCCGGTCTGTGAAATCTCATGGGCAGAGGCTTTATGTGATTCTGCTATGAGTCCCTCTGCCCAGCACAGTGCTCAGCATAGAGGTGACACTCAGCCAAAGCCAGAAAGTGTGGAGAATGAAAAGATAAATGCTGAAGGCATTTATGACATACTTGTTTGCATTCCATTGCAGTTTTCTTTCTCACGCAAGAGGGAAAATATCTCAGGATTATTTTACCTCAACAAATAAGGACATGTAGTGACAGCTATCTTCCTCTTTAAAGTTTAGGTGTGGATACTGACTACCTGATTCCCAATCTCACCAACTTTTAAACATTTTAGTTGTATTGTTGTCCCACTAGTAATTGTCTGGGGACAGCCTATCAAACCATTTTTCTCCCTAAAATGTAGACTTCCTATATCAAGGACAGAGAGCACATCAATAACCGAAAACACTGGTATTGACCATCCTTCCATGCCAGGTTAACAATGAGGTATAGTTCTACTCTCCTTTACGATGACCTGGGATCTCTATTATGTCCCCACATTAGGGACCGAGAAATACATACTTTTGTTCTTGAGAAGGAAGGGAGATCTAGAATCAGATTTTTGCTGTTTTTGTGTCTTTTTTCTTAACCATGAGGATTTTCTTCCTGGGAACGCTGGGGACTTGATTCTGATGACCTCATTTCCTTTGAATTCTTTGATGTTTTGTTTCCTCTGTCTGAAGTATTTTGCTGTATTGCTTGTGAAACTACAGAGAAGAACATATAGCTGACTGGCTGCCCTTTCTAAGCCCCATGGATATGGTGGTGGCAGGAACAATTCTTGGCTTTGCCCTGAGATATTGGAGCTCATTGGAAGAAGCAAAAAGGCTAGCTGCCTGAAGGCTCCTTTTTGTTTTCCTAGATGTATAGGCAGGATGGTAGGGTCAGATTAGTTGGTTTATGAATTATTCAAAGATGGATTAGCCAGCTGATGGATTATTCAGCCCTCTGTTCCTTTTCCATATCTCTTACTCTGCCAAGCTCCTGTTCATTCCACTCCAACATGGTTGTTCTCAAGGGTGTAGAAAGAAGCAGAGAGAGAAGATATACTGGTGACTGGTGGCTCATAGCAATGCCCAGAGGAGTGAAAACTGGTCTGATGAAGAGTGCCCATCTCTTGGGGTTAGGGGGTGTTGGATCTTGCTGGAACTCAGCAACGTGGGTTGTTGCAAGGCACGTATCTACTTTGGAAAACAAATCAAGAAACCAAAGCTAACACCTAGATATGGATAATAGTAAAGCTGGTCTTAAGTGAAATATGCAGGACTTTGGGACCTGAGTGCCTATCCCAGACCCACTCTTCAGCTAGACTAAATCTATGCTCTACAATGTGCATCTAAGCCTATGCATTAATTTTATTTAAATTAAAATCTATCAAGGGCATGCTTTATGATAGATGCTTTACAGACATTATTAGGATTACTTTTCACTACAAGGGAACCAACTAATAGTGGCTTCAACTATAAAGTCAACTAATGGTTAAACATAACATAAAGTTTGGAGGTAGGGATTTCAGGGTTGGCACAGCATTCCAGAGATGTCCTAAAAGAGGTATGATTCTCTGATTTTTGTTGTACAACTATCCTCTCCTTATTTTAATGTTGTTGTTTTAACGTGGTTGGAAATGGCTGCTAACGCTCAAAATAATCATATCCTTGGGGGGTGGGAGCAGAGGTTGGGCAATGGGCTTTCTATTCCCATTGCTCTCCTTCTCATTAAGGAGGCAAAAACTTTTACAGAATTCCTCTTGCATCTCATTGGCCATAACTGTATCACATGCCTGCACATAGACCAATGACTAGTAAAATGAAATGAATTATCATGTTTTGTTTAGACCAATCAAAATTAATCCCCCAGGTCAGGGGTCATGGCCTACATGAACAAAATAGGAAATTGATAGCAAGGAATAAGGGAAAATGAAAATTGGGTATATAACCAGTGATGTCTATCACTTATTTATTTGCTCCAGATCCAAGTGGGCTAACTCTGCACAAAGTAGATGTTAAGGATCTGCAAGAATAGGGGAAGTGAAGATAGATCCTTATCTAATATCCCTGTTCAGACACAGTGGCCCAGTGAGCAAATCTGACTTCTCTAAGCCTCACTCTCTAGGCTTCTCTCAGTTTTAGCTATGTGACTTATTTTCATTGTTAATAACCATTTAGTTCTTGGTGACGTTGTTATCTCACTTGTAGAACAGAACAAGGCCCATAAACTTCAATTTTTAATAAATTGATATTTTCATAGGTGCCTAAGATAAGACATTTTTGGTAGACATTGGTCAAAATTATTTATGAATGGGACTATTCATTGCGTATCTCCTTATGACTTCACACCACAGATAACGGGAGGACCACTTTATACAACACATATATGTTTTAAATGTATTCATCTGAGCTAATGATGAGGATCAAAATATGATCTCAGCTTTTTCTCACTACAATTCAGAGTTTGTGATATATAGTTGAGAATGATCTTTAAAAAATAAATTTAAAATGACCAACCTAAATTAGGATACCATAAGAATATTACCAGTCGTATCAACTCAACCTAACCATCCACATACTAGGATTTCCATGTTACTCTACTGCTGTTACCTCCAGTTCAAACATTTAAATTTACACCTGTCCTTTCCCTGTAAGCCTGCTGCTCTTCTCATGGTCCTTATCTGGTTTATTGTATCACTGTGCACCAAGTTGCTTAGTTCTGAAATATGGTTATTCTTGATGATTTTCCTCCCACCACATTCAATCAGTTGTCAAATCTTATCAGTTGTACCTTTATCATGGTTCTCATGCTCATCCTTTTTCATTTGTCTTTCAGGCTAGAAGACTGAACATCAAAATGTGGGCAATGGTGATTATCTCTAGGGGATTTTTCTGGTGTCTAGAGGACTTTTTAAAATTTTCTGGGTTTTCTAGAATTGTTTATCACCAGAAAAATGAACATAAAAATATAAAAAAATCTGTTCTTCACAGTCGTTTATTTGGTTATTCTCAATGTCCATCTATTTAATTTATATATGTGAACCATTCCTCAATTTATGATACATGTGTCTATCTCTGTCAGAATATAATCTTCTGAAGGGCATAACCCTGGTCCTTAAACATTCTACAGAGCCTAGGCATTCCATATATGTTTGCTCAGTTAAATTTAGTTTGTTTCTGATGAAGGGAGGAACCACACAAAATTTTGTTTATCATTAGGCTACTCCTAAGGTTAAAAAAATAAAATGCATCCTTAAAATTTCAATTCCTCAAAAATCGCCCAAATGGCTCAAAATTTCAAAATACAGAAAATAATGAGAAAGAAGAGAGAGAGAGAGAGAAAGAGAAAGAGAAAGAGAGAGAGAGAGAGGATCCCCCCTCCCAATTTCTAGCTTCCTTTGGAAGTTCCCATTAAGCCTGCCATCAAGTCAAGAATGTGTTTTATTCTCTGTAACTTTCTCCAACTTTTAAATCCTTTTTGTACGTTGTTTCACTAACTTTTCCTCCTTCTTTTGGACTTTGAGTTGAATCATATCATTAAGAGTCTGGGCAGGAAGTTTCAGAACAGTTGGACATTGGGATATTACAGCTTTCAGAGAAATTTATTAATAGTAATTCTAGATCATTACTATATACTGCACATCTATTTAGTTTAAAATTTTGACAAAGTCTTTGAAAAGGCCTGAGGGAAAGCGGTTCTCAGGCAAGGAAGAAAAGAAATTTCATTCTCACTGGCCAGACTAGATGGTATCTTGATTTCCTACCAAGGTCCCCAAATATTGGCAAGTAATGATTTTGGTGTAAATTATACACTTTGATGTGTACAGAGGTTATGGCGCATTTTATATGAAGTAATAATATTAAGTAATTTGATTGAACTAATGACTGTTTAATCTAACATCTAATGAAATAAACAACACTAAATATGACACATTCACCCTCTGTGGACTTAAATTCTGGGACAATCCAAGTAGCCAGTTTTGCTGATCTTTGTGGATACAAGATTGAGTAACTACTCTCAACCATAAAATTTTCAATCTTCAGTTAACAAATCGTGTGGCCACTTCTAGATAGATTGCTCAAGGCCTTTTTATTCTTATTAACCTGAAATAACTAGATCTGATATTTAAACTGAAAGCTTATTTCTTGTAAATTTTCATTGAGACATAAACATACTTGTTACAAAGTGTGTTCATGTACCCACATCTTGATAGATTAGATGTCTCTCTTATCCTTGGATCCTTTCTCCCTTCTGAACTCTATATAAGAATTGCTTCCATCACAAGAGTAGCTTTGATTAGCAATATTTATAGATTTCAGTGGGCAGGTAACAGCACAGTTCTTTTTTAAAAAGGTGCTGATATAATCAATCAACACAAATCACAAAAAAAGAAAAAAAGATAAAATAATGTTGATTACAAGTTTTTAACATTTTTAAACACTCAAAAGACCTGCTTTCAAAGGATCACAGAAAAATGGACTCCGGAAAGGCTATGCACTGATTTGCTTAGGCAGAGCCAGGGGACACAGTGAAGGCACGCGTTTTTATGTTACCACAGCTCTCAGGGAGTCTTGGTGAGCCTATGCTTGGAGGAGGCAATATAGAGTGCATCCGCTTCTTTTGGATTTGGATGGATCTCCAACTTGACAAAGCAGTTTTCCCTTCTACCACTATAATAAGAACAGCCATGGTCAAATCAGGGGGCATCTGCGAACTTTGGACAATTGCAGGAGCTTTTAATATAATTTGACAAAATGGTAGGGAATGAGAGAAATAGTTCTCTTCTGACTCAAAATCTTTTCTTTTTCTCTCTCAGGTACAAGCACTTGTATCCACACACTTTGCTTTGTTTATTTCTTTGTTATTCTTTTTTTTTTTTTTTTTTTTAATTTTTTTATTGTTATGTTAATCCCCATACATTACATCATTAGTTTTAGATATAGTGTTCCATGATTCATTGTTTGTGCATAACACCCAGTGCTCCATGCAGAACGTGCCCTCCTCAATACCCATCACCAGGCTAACCCATCCTCCCAACCCCCTCCCCTCTAGAACCCTCAGTTTGTTTTTCAGAGTCCATCGTCTCTCATGGTTCTTCTCCCCCTCCGATTTCCCCCCCTTCATTCTTCCCCTCCTGCTACATTCTTCTTCTTCTTTTTTTCTTTCTTAACATATATTGCATTATTTGTTTCAGAGGTTCTTTGTTATTCTTTTTAATAAACTTTAATAAATTTCTTTTTAATAATAGTCATTAACATTTACATAGTTCTTACTAAATGTCAGCCTTTTAGCCCCTTTATATATATTGACCAATTTAATCTTCACAACAGTCCAGTGAGGTAAGTGTTATTTTCCTTCCATTTTACAGAAGAGGAAACTGAGGCAAAGAGGTGTTAACTTAAATCCTCAAGGTCACATGGCTCTTAAGTAGCAGGTGGGATTCAAATCCAGGGTCTACATCTTAGTGTCGATGTACTTCTCTCTCCCTATTTTATTTATTTATTTATTTGACAGAGAAAGAGAGAAAGAGCGAGCACAATCAGGGGGATCTGGAGAGGGAGAAGCAGACCCCCTGCTGAGCAGGGAGCCCGCTGCGGGGCTCGATCCGGGGACTCTGGGATCATGACCTGAGCCTAATGCAGATGCTTAAACTACTGAGCCACCCTGGTGCCCCTCTCCCTATTTTTATAGCTTTTTGAGGATAGAAACGTCTTTCTTCAGCTACAGGGTAGAAATGGCCCTGGTTTCAGAGGCAGACAGGCCTGGATCTGAATTCTAAAACTTCATACATTGCTGTAAATTGGCTCACAAAGAGAAAGGTCCTGATTTGTAGTTGCCACCAATTCCCATGGTGTGAATACTCCTAATATGACTGATTTCTAGTTACCCAGTCGTTTAACAACTGCTTACACTGAAATTT
This sequence comes from Phoca vitulina, assembly GCF_004348235.1. NCBI lineage: Eukaryota > Metazoa > Chordata > Mammalia > Carnivora > Phocidae > Phoca > Phoca vitulina. The sequence continues at coordinate 29,125,563 of NW_022589713.1, forward strand.
TACTTATCTGATAGCTCTTGCAAACGGGCTGAGATAAGAAGGGCTCCAGCATATCACTGACGGAGGATGGGCAAACTGTCAGTCTTATTCAAACTCCTGGGTCACCATAATCTAGAGTTGTGCTTGGCACGTGGCAGTTACTCATCCATATTTATTAAATGAAAGAATGAAAATGCCCCTGCCCTGGTTCACATACTTTCTGTTTACAGTATCAGTAAAATACTCATACTAGTAGTATTAGAGAGGTTGCTGAATGGATTAAATATTAGCTAAAAAAAAAAAAAAGTCTGCAAAATGCCCAACCAAATGCCTGGCCCTTAATGGGACATACCTGTTAATTAATTCCTGTCCTTCTGGATTATTTTACGTACAAAATGTCTTCTACCTAGCAGGAATGCATTAGATAAATGAATGAATGAACAAGTGAATAATTGAATGACGTTAGTAAGGAGCATCCGTTTCGGATAGGAAGGGACAATTTTAGTCTTTTTTGATGGGTAATGGATGGAAATATGTGACTGCATTTATGCTTTTGTGACTTCGCTATAATTTTAAAGGGCCTTCTAGCCTTAGCACAGGGATGTGAATTCAAATGCCTGCACAGGCCAAGCTGTTAAAGTAAATGGTTGAAAGGTGCTCAATGTGAAGACTGCCGGGAGTGGTTGGGATGAAGGGGAACTAGAGATTACACACCCACCATAGAGGCACACAAATTTGAACATTTTTAGACTTCCGTGAGAGCCAAATGAAACAAGTCTGAGGCTGGGTGTGGCTCCTAGGCCCCCAGCATTAAACCTTTGCTTTTGTCATGGTAAAAGACCGGGTCTCTGGAGCCAACACTGGCCTGATTTTGAAACCAGGTTCTGCCTCTTACCAGCTATTGGCCTTAGGCAAGTCACTTCAACTCCCTGTCCCATTATCCAAGGGATTGCAAGGACCCCCCAGAGGGAGGGGCTCTAGCAGGGATCGGAACTAGCCCAGGTGCCCATATGCTGAACTGTGAATCCTCAGGTAACTAACAGGGCAAGAGATGGGGAGACGACCATTCTACTTGACTCTTTCATCTGCATGTAAGACCAGAGGAAAAAATTTCTCCTCGATATTGGAGACCCTTTAGTACAATAATTGGATCTCAAACTTGGCTGCCCATTAGAATCACCTGGAACTCATAAAAATAGGGATTCCTGGGTCTGAGCCCTGACACTGATGTAATTGATCTGGGGTATGATCTGGGCATCAGGTGATTACTGTGCAGCCAGGGTTAAGAAACACAGCCCTAAAAGATGCAATGAGGAAAAAAAATTATGTGATTTTCAGGGACATTATATGAGTTACTTTTATGTACCTTGGCAGCATGCTATTTTCTTTAACAAATGAATACATAAAGGCTATTTCCGCTGGACTTCAAATATTTAAAAAACAACACTAGCCTGATAAAACAAAAACAGAAACAAAAAAACTTTAACTCTCATGTGCAGTTGCATTTATTCAAACTGATTTTGTTAGAAAAAAAAGAATTCGGCCTTCGCGGGACCATATAGAATGACATGTGATTGTCGCTCTGGAACGTGAACATTTCATCAGCCATCCCTCTCTGCTTAAATCCTGCCTTGCCCTCTCTCAGAACTCCCACCAAGAAAAAGCTTAAGTGCCTTACCTAATTTGCTATGAGGCAGCTTACCTATTTAGGTTAGGGTACCAGAGTTGATGAGAAATTCTTCGCGAAGCCAAGCACAAGTTTTTGCTTTCTACTATTTCTAGCAATCAGCTGGCTTTTCCAGTCCCTCATTAGATCAATCATGGCCATTGTCTTACAGTTGAGTGGGAAATCGTTACAGGTGGAAGAAGGCACGATGCCTCTAATTCAGCAGAGGCCCCCCTAACAGGAAAGCTGCAAGGAATTACAATCAAATAGGAGACTTGTCAGTAGAATGGGGTTGCTTCCAAGGCAGGATTTCTGAAGACTTTCTGGATTTTGAGTCGAACAGAAAATGTAGAGAGAAACTGTAACAAATCCGCATGCACACAAGAAATGACCACCCTTTCTTTCAAGCACATTCCAAGTCTGGTGTTGGACTTGCAGCGTTAGCTGAAATGCTGCTTGGTACCAACACACTTCGCTCTGGCGGGGGCTTATCTCTTTCACAGGCCATTTGTTTGGGAATGTGTTTTACAGGTGGCCTTGCTGTCGGGTCCAAACCCTGGGCTTATGTAGCGTACTATTGCTGCACATCTTTGTGACTGAATCAAGTGTCACAGATTATGGGCTGCTCGTAGCCAATAATATGGAAAGTTCTCCTTTTTTGTCTCTCTTTGCTTTTTTCCCTGGCCTGTTGAGCAATCACAGTCAAAAGCCAGCTGAACCCATCATGAGGGGACAGGCGAGGGAGAAATTACTGGAGCCCAGATTTCTGCCTGGGCCCGTACGTGGGCTCTGGGGTGACCCTAGGAGCAGGTGGGTCTTATTTGGCACCCCTCCCATTAAAACCTGCCTCGGAAATCAGTTTATTTGAAGGAGTTAACGAAAGTGCTAGATATTTTCTACCACTGGCAGAGGGAAAAGTAGTGCACACGTCTGAATAAATAACTGAAAATGGCTTCTCACTGTTCAGGAAGTACAATCAATTTGAAATTAGGATTATGGAAACATCTGCGAAAATTCAAGTGTCATCTCAATTTGGGCTCATTCAGATCCTGTATTTTTCAACTTCCCAAGCAGTGCATTTAAAATCTAATCCTAATTAACACACATAGTTTAATTATAGCCAACAAAATATTCTACAAAAATTGTGTGTGCTGGTTGGGGGGATGGGTGGGGAGGGAGGAGGCGAGGGGGAAACCAGACAAATGTTCCCTGATTGTAAAAATTCTTGTTTGGTTAATAATATAAATCCTCAAGATTTTAAACACACACTGAAGTTGTTTATCAGGAATCAAAGTAACATAAAGAAGCATGGAGCCTCCTTTCCTCATACTCCTACCTTTTGCTTTCTTCCTATTGTTAACCTGGGAAGAACAAAGACCTTGTTAATTTGGCTTATACACTCTCTTTTGTGAAGACCTTTGTTGCTTTGTTTATTTTCTTTCTCTGATCAGAAGATAAACCTTTATGGTTGTGTTTGAGTACAAATAAAGAAATAAATCTACTTGCATAAAGCAAACTTTATGGTCTGTTGTTTTAGTGATGAGAAACACCTCTAAGGATTTGAAGGTTTAACTGAGAGGCACACCAGCATGTTTGGATGCTTTATTGGAACCTCATCCTAATCAACCAAAACACAGCAATCAACCATCTTGCAGAATTACCGGCGCTTTCCCCTCCCAAACCTGGCATAAGTGGAATGTGCAAAGGGAACATAAATTTAAAGAAAACAAAACAGAAATCAATCAAACAAGGGGAAAAATCCCATCCAGAAGCTCAAACATAATTTTAACTAAAATTAACTCTGGGAGAGAGCTTACAAATTCAGGCTGACTTAGTCTCAGTCATTTTGTATCGTTATTTTGGTCAATAATAGATCTAAGGGAAAAAAGTCAGATTTTCTGATTCTTCTACTTAAGTATTTTGTTACCTTGTTACTCAAGTTAAGATACAGAGAAGTGACTTCTAGTCTCGATTCTGTTCATTGTATCCCTATTGCTGAAAAAAGAAAAATATTCAAATTCTTGGTATCATTCTGAAAATTTTACTGTAGTATATGCTGTAATGTAATTTGACCCTCTGTTAGTATTAAAGTAGTCTGGGTTTCTGAGGATAAGATGGTGATATTGCTTCTTAAATTAATACCATTGTAATTTCTGTCATTTAAACCCAGTCTTGAAGATAAGATTCATTGTCGTTAGCACTCAGTAGTCTGTACATTTGCTTTGCTTATAAATCAATTGCATTCCTTTGCCCACCATGACTTTTAAGAATTTTTAACAGTGTGGCGTTTTTCAATTGGTTAATAGTCATGAATGAATGACAGAGGGTATACTTTGGCATTTTCTTGAAAAGAATCCTGCATTTCTCTGCAGAACCCAGTGGTTCAAAAAGACCTATATAATAGGAACATAAGGTATTTCTATACTAAAGGATAAAATTTACTAAAATCAGGCTTGAAAAGTAGTCGGCAAAGCAACTTTTGATTAAATTTTATCAAATCCTACAGCTAAGAATTTGTAATTTTTTTTTTAATTACCAATTCTTATTCTCTCTCATTTTCCTTCTCCATCATTCTCTTCTAGTGTCTTGCCTACCAAACTCCATGAAGGAAGAAACTGTTCATTCCTGTCTTTGTCAGAGAGCCTAGCACATAATAAGAAAGCAATAAATATGAATTGAAAGAAAGAATGACTTCTACTTACTCACTGATTTCCATGATGAAATGTGAGATGTGATTTCTGGCTGGATGTAGGAAGGTGACTGTAGAATCAAGCATAATAATCTCATGCTGAAAAAGGTAGCAAACATTTCCGGGTCATTTTTTAAAATGACATTTTATAACTGTAACGGTCAAAGCAAATCGCAAGGTAAGAATAAGAAAACTGCAAATGATTTGGAGCTCAGGCATTGGGGTCAAAGCATCTGGATTCAAATTTCATGTCTCTCTCTTATTAGCTGTGTGGTATAGCAAGCTGCTTAACCTCCTAAGCCTTGGTTTTCTCAGCTACAACATGGCCTGGGGGTTTTGGTGAGAATCAGTGAGATCATGCTTGTGAAGTACGCAGCAAAGTGCCTGGAAATTAACCTAGGATCAGAAATTGAAGTGATTATGATTATTTAGAAATAGTTTCATTTTTGGCATAATGACTTAAAGGTCTGAAGGAAAAAGCACCCATAGTGAACTGAATAGAACACCATGGACTAAAATGTCCCCAGACGTTTTCAAACTCCTTCCAGATATTCCATGGCAGAAAGTTCTATACTCTCTCTGGATTCTAGGCCCAGTTTCTTGGTATAACATGGAAACTGTTGGCTTGTAGAGAGGAACAAGCTGTTCTGGGCTGAGGAGGGGAAATACAACGGGGGCAGAAATGCAACTACAAATTAGGGAAAAGGGAAAAGTGACAGTTAAAACAGCTTTTCCAACCTTCCACAGTTCACATTTATTTAAATGCTTTTGCAAAGAGTCAGACTCCCAGTGTGATGGAAACAAAAACTGCATTTTATCCACAGAGGACGTTCATCTGTTTAACGGGCATTCCATTATTGTGTTGATCAGAAAGCAGTGCTCAGGTCCTAAAAATTATCGTAGAAAAAAAGTTAAGAATTCATTTGTAAAACAGAAATGACTAAGAACAATGATTCCATTTTGCATTCAAATATAGAGTCATGACACTAAAGCTATATTTTAAGCCAGAGAAATTGTAAAACATGGATGTATATATAAAACTGGAGTTTTGAGAATGAATTTTACTGCTGTGGCTAACCTACAAACAAACAAGTGTGATGATTTTGCTATCAGCGTGTGCATGTGTGATAATAGTGAGGTAGACAGGGCTGCTCAAGAATTAGGGGCAACCAGGGGCGCCTGAGTGGCTCAGTCGTTAAGCGTCTGCCTTCAGCTCAGGTCATGATCCCAGCGTCCTGGGATCGAGCCCCGCATCGGGCTCCCTGCTCGGCGGGAAGCCTGCTTCTCCCTCTCCCACTCCCCCTGCTTGTGTTCCCTCTCTCACTGTCTCTCTCTGTCAAATACATAAAATCTTAAAAAAAAAAAAAAAAAAAAAGAATTAGGGGCATCCATAGATCATGTGACCAAAAATTCAAAATGGATGGAAGGAGACAGTGTATGGAAGAGACAGGTAGAAGGAGGGAAAGGTTGAATAAGGGAGGGTAGAAGCATTTGGAACTTTTAACAGCAAATTTGTGTGTTTGGCAGCCTATGATAAAGGATTAGAAGAAACACAAAATGTTATTTTCAAGTCAAAATGTCACAATAAGGCAGTATGTAGCAGGTGGTGTGAGTTGGAAATGGAACATGGTACCGGTATTCCACTTGAGGTAGGCTCACTGGTGTGGTTGCCTGCTTTATGGTTCCATTTCATCTATGGTTATAACATTGCCACTAGTTTTGTTCCTTGGTTAGATAGAGATGATTAATATAAGGGCAGAAATGCCAGAGGTAGCTAGACAAAAGAGATTCTCTTTCCAGGGAATTTGAAACATGAGCTGAGATATTTAGAAGCAGGAGGTGGTTTCAAGCTATTGTTTCATTATTAGTGTCTTCGAGTTACATTGTAAGAGGTCCTCTCTCATCCCAGAGCCTTGTTCTGCTCTTCCTTATGTTCTATGAGCTATCTCATATTTTCTAATAAATATCTCCCCCTGCCCCACTTTTGCATTTGTTCACCAGACTTGTTTGCCACCGAGAGGACCTTACGTGATTTATCACCTGGGCCCTTCTATTCTCCAATGGAGTTGACTGAACACTCACAGAAGATTGGACAACTAAGTATAAAATGTTGTTGGTTCTACACAGCAAGCCATTCCATGATTTATAAAATACAAAAGGCAAAAACAACACTTTCTAAGAGCTCATTTCAGTTTCCCAGCTTAGGGAAAATAAAGTGTGTAGTGATTAACTGGGCAGCCTCTGGGGTTTGAATATCAGTTCTATCATTTACCACATAACCTTAAGCTATTTAAACTCTCTGTGTGCTTGGTTTCCTTACCTGACAAAATGGAGATAATATGGGTTTGTTGTGAGGATTAATGTGTTATATATAAAAAACAACTTTATATGATACTTTTAAAGAGATCAATACATGCTGGTGATTTCATTTTTGTTGTTGACTTATATTATGATGAGATATCTCAGAAAATAGGCTGGGTCAACATTACTTTTTCCATTTTATGCTATCAAAAACTGAGGCTCTAAAGGAGGAAGTGACTTGGCCAAGGTCACACAATGGTAGAGCTGCCATAATTCCAACTTTATAAAAAATGTCGTTCGCTAATATTACAATGTACCAGGCCTTGGGAATATAGGTCCTAGCCTTCATAAAACTTAAGAGTCTGGGGCAGGGGTCAGGTAACTACCCACCTGTGGGACAAATCCAGGTCCTTGTCTGCTTTTATAATAGTTTTATTGGAACACAGCCATGCTCCTTTGTTGAGTGTATTGTCTGTGGTTCTTTCCTGCTACGATGGGAGAGTGGAGCCATCGTTACAAAGACTGTATGGCCCTAAGAGCCTGAAATATTTACTATCTGATTCTTTACGGAAAAAGTTTGCCAAACGTGAGTGCAGTGGGCTTATGATTTGTTGGTCTAAAAATGTTGTCTTTAATTGTTAAAGGCCAATCACAACAAGGAAAAAAATTTCCTCAGAATGTGAACAAGTTTTGGTCTTTACAGCTACCGTTATACCCACTTTCTGTGCCTACACCCCTGCCCCCACTTCCTAAGAAAAGGATTCTCTCTTGGTAATTATAGGACGATGGAGAATGGTTTCTGATAGATCCACATTTCCTCTGCATTGTTCTCAACATTTAATCCTGGATTATCCTTCAGACCCATAGACTTCTACATTGTCCTTGCTTTTCCAACTCGAGAGAAGCAGCGATGTGTTGTTATTCAACTTCACTGAATTACAGAACTTCTTGACAGACACACCTGTTAGCTGTGCAGCCTAGAAATTGCTCCTTGATTCTTTCTATTCTTTAGTAATAATAAAATAAACCTCACACCCACACTCACTTAAAATATTAAATAATTAAGTCATTTCAGCTTTCCAGTTCCAGAGTTTTGAGCATGTTTATACACATATTTTAACATAATCTGGTTAACTATTTTAACCTTCCTCATCTAAAATGTACACGATGGGGTGCCTGGGTGTCTGTCGTTAAGCGTCTGCCTTTGGCTCAGGTCATGATCCCAGGGTCCTGGGATCGAGCCCCACATTGGGCTCCCTGCTTGGCAGGAAGCCCGCTTGTCCCTCTCCCACTCCCCCTGCTTGTGATCCTGCTCTCGCTGTCTCTCTCTCTGTCAAATAAATAAATAAAATCTTAAAAATAAATAAATAAAATAAAATGTACACGATGAATGATGAGACAGAAAAGAAATAGAGATTCTTCCACAAAGGAAGGTTAAGTACAACAATGTCATTATCGATAAAATCCTCTTGGCCTTGCTGATGGGGTGGCCATGGGGGCCGGGGGGGGGGGGGGGCGGCCAACAGCCCTTGAGCCACAAAATACTGATCCAAACATCTGGCTTCTTGGCTAAACTCTACGACATGCACTCTAGAATAGTTTTGTGTATGGAAGGAATGCAAAGTAAAACTCATTGCAGATGGGCTGACTTGTTGAGAGGTATGGGACATTGACATGTGATTTTGAAGATACCATTTGGATTTATTTTCTTCATGAGCAGCGGCTTGGGTAAATGCTGTGGGGAAGGGTTCTAAGCCTTGCTGCTCAGAAAGGAATAGGCTGGAATAACCACAGAAATTACCACAAGCAGGAAATTCTGAAGCCTGTGGAGTGCACAGCACATACCTTCGAAACCTCATCCGTATTAGGTTCCAACTGACCCACTCATGTAAGCTGCTTAGGGGAGAAGGCACACACCATTTGACAAAATAAGAAAGATAATTTAGAAAACAATTATTGCATTGTAGGAAAGGATGAATCTGAATATCTGGCTGCTCCAAAAGTTGCATTCAAAGGTATTGAATATTGATGGGAAGGAGAAACTTGGTTTTGCCCATCACAGGTGAGTCAAGCCCACCTTGTTAGTGGAAAAAAAGTGGGTTAAATGCTCCTAGGTGTGTGAGTTACTACCCAAAAGCATCCAATTTAATGGCCACCATGAATTGACTATGTTTACAGGTAAAAATGCTGCAGGGTAGAGTAAGATATAGTGATTTAAGGAAGCTTAGGGTTTCTTGGAATTAAAACTTAAATCATAACGGGTATGCCACATTGTGGGGTGTTAGGTCAAATAGAAGAGTGTTACACAGACTCCTTAGCATTTTAAAAACTTTTAATTTCACAGCCTCCTTAGCATTTCAAGTTTGAAAATTGAATGTGTATGTTTTCTTCACCTCTCTGGGCCTATTCCCCAGTCTGGCTACTTAATCCTCAAGGTATTTTCCCAGGGAGTAGGAAGGACTGGCCCAGTGTTTGATGAGTGCTAGCATGTGGTACACTGCTTTGGTGAATCAAGAGGGGCTGGGTTCACAGTGGCACCACAAAGCAAGACAAAGAAGCCTGGAGCCACACGGATAGGTGGTGACAAGAAAGCCAGCGTGATCAATCCAATTAGAAAAAATTAGGAGCCATGTTGGAATGATATTCTCACATGATATTCCTTGTGCCCATCTCATGGTGTACCTTAAAAATCCCATTTGGCCTTCTGGTTCACTTTTTGCCTAAATAGCCAAATAAATTAATTTGAGGCTCCATCTTACTTTGAATAGAGAGGATCAGTCCTTTCTCCAGTATTATCTGAGGACTCTTGTGTCCCCACCCAGATATGTACAGAGGTGGTTGCTTTCTTCTACCTCTTGCTCTCAAGTCTGACTCCATTTTCCCCCTGGGTCCCCTCTGGCTTCCCAGTGGTACCCCACTAAGGAACTCCAGCCTTCCATGTTGCACATTTCCCTCTAAATATGGATCCAGCCTCCACTTCATTCCCAAAGGCAGGATGCTCCAGGGCTGGTACTTCTTTTTGCTGTTAAAAAGACATTGGGGGTGGGGGAGGGTGGAGGAAGGTGAGGGTACCACAGAGGGACACTGAAGCACAGATCATTTCAAATTAGGAAGCAGAAGCACCTTTCCAGTAGTCTACCACAGAGAGTCCTCTTGTGGTGGTTTCTCTCCCTGGAGTCTGTTCTGCAGCCATATCGCTGGGGTCCCACTGTTTTCTCCCACTTTTTCCTTCCTCTGTCCTGGATCCCACCTCCAATTCAAACATGCAGGCTCCCAGAGGAAACTGAAAAATCCCTCAAAAGGCATACCCAGACTTCAATGTCCTAAGTAGATGCTCTTTTACCTTACTAAGCTGACTCTGTTTAGCTCCTCTTTTCCTCCATCTCCCTGTCCTAGAGAGACTATGAAAACCCTCTATAACTCTATGAATATGAAAACCCATAGAAATCCTATGAATGAGAAAAAAAGAGAAAACATTTTCTGTTTAAGATGAATCCTGCAGCCATTTCTGAGACCAACCCTCAATCAGTAGCCAGTTTATAAAAGAGCAAATTTGATTTTCTTCCATTAGTCAGCAGATTGGAAAGAGAACACTGGTTTGAAGGTTGTGGACCAAGTGCTGTTGTCCTGACTCTGTCTCTAATAACTGTTGTGATCTTGGGAAAGCTTCCTTTCCTTTCTGACCCTAGGCTGCTGATCCGTAAAGAGAATAGGTAGGGTTAGACCAGCATTTTCCAAACTGTGCTCTTCATGTTACTAGTTTGGCAAGATGTTAATGAGTGTTCCAAGGAAAATGTGTTCTAGGGTGGACTCTTGAGGCTTGCACACTTCAACAAGATTGAAAAGTTTTCTTTGCCATAGGACTTCTCAGATCTCTGAATAAGCTAATGGGCACCTGACTATGCAGGAGAGAGATACAATACACAGAATTTCCCAAATACATTTGAAAGAGCTCCCTCCAGCCGCCTTCTTAAGTAAGAAACTTATTAATATCTTGTAGAAACGCTGCTTATTGAATGCTGTCATTCTAGAGAATGATTAAGATGAGTAATTTGATCCTGTTCATGTTCACATTCAGTTGCAATTGTTTCTACCTGTTCAGCTTGAGTAAAGCCATACCAAGTCAGCATAAAGGGGACTGCCTATTTCTCAATGGCTTTCTCTCTTTTTGGTCAATTTTTAAAATATTGCTGACAATCTTGTCATTTTCTGAAAAGTTGCAAAGCAGAGCTCTGGGAAGGTTGCTCATGGCAGTGCTATTAGGTCAGATGGCTCTGGGTTCTATTATGGCCAGTTGCCTGTAAGCCTGCCTCTACCATTTTGAGTTGCTGTTCCTACGTATTACCTGACGCTCAGGGTTTCCATTTGAGGTATGGCCCTAACAAAGAGATTAAGGAGCCAAAGTCCTAGAAAGTTTAGGTTACACCCCCTGGCTCAGTGTCATTCTCCCACATGATAATTCAAAGTATCAAATTTTATTTTTCAAAATGATTCAACGTTTTATTCATGTTGAAATGAAAATAGTTCCTTTCTAGATTTTCTGATTGCAAAATTCTAAGTAAGTATATCAAAGTGGACTTTTTTGTGTGTGGGCAGGTGGATGAGGGGTGATAGCTTCTCCTGTGGGGCTGGTTCTCTAAGAACGTACTTGGTCTGCTAGTTGGGTTACTCAGTACTAATTAGAGGCAAGGACCAAGGTGGATTCCGGAAAGCATTTTGAAGCTGTAGAGGAAGCTGGTGTACTTTATAGTCCTTACTTAATGCCCAGCAAAAGTGACCCAGCAAATATTGCTTTCCCAACTCTGTCTAACCAAGTTGCTCTGGGGGCTTATTTTCTTTCTCTCATTTCCTTTTCAGCACACCCATATCTAATGTTCTTTTGCCACTAGGTTGCCCCAGGCTCAAGAAGACATCAAATTCAGTCTAGAGTATGATGGACTTTGGTGGATGCTGTGATGTGCCATCCAGATTTCCCTTCAGGAATGAGTACATATACCCTCAGCTGCTGGAAGTACTACCAGCAAATATCTACAAGTCAGCCGCCTAAAGGAATTGGCTTGGCTGAAGAGAGCCATCTTGCCCAAGGTCAATGGCATGCAGTGACTGGTGGATGAGGAGATAAAGGCCAATGTGCCACCACTTATACTCTGAAGGGCCATCCCAGCTTCAGAACCCTGTGGTGTTGGCTGAGACCTCCACGGGACTGCATCACAGCTCAACTTCTCCCTGTCCCAAACCTGCTTCCTTCTCTTCCCCTACAGCTATTGATCCTAAGAGCCCTCCTTAATAAAATTCCCACACACTAATCTTTGTATTAGAGCTTATGTCCCAGGAAACCCAACATACAGCAGAGGCTTAATATATTACTAATCCCTGGAGGATACTTGTGTTTTTAAAGGAATTCCATAGTGTTAGGGCTATGTGTAACTCCAAAGGAAGAGTCACTGATGGATGGTTAAATTGCTCAGCAGTGTGACATCTGGAAGGGAGTGGGAGTGGGGTGGTTTATGCATATAGAGGGGAGGAGTTGTTTTTTTTTTAAGATTTTATTTATTTATTTGAAAGACAGAGGGAGAGAGAGAGAGAGAGAGAATGAGAGCATGAGCAGGGGGAGGGAGAGGGACAAGTAGACTCTGTGCTGAACAGGGAGCCACACTCAGGGCTCCATGCTCAACTGACTGAGCCACCCAGGTGCCTCCCCCTTTTTTAAATCATGAGTGCATTTTATGTCTTATTAAAAACATTGTTTCCCAACTGGAAGTCATAAAGATATTGTTCTATATTTCCTTCTAAAAATTTGGATATTTTGCCATTGGAAATTCCATTTGGAATTGATTTTGCATGATTGATTTTCCATTTTTTTTTGAAGATTTTATTTATTTATTTGACAAAGAGAGAGAGACAGCCAGAGAGGGAACACAAGCAGGAGGAGTGGGAGAGGGAAAAGCAGGCTTCCCGCCGAGCAGAGAGCCAGATGCGGGGCTCGATCCCAGGACCCTGAGATCATGACCTGAGCCGAAGGCAGTCGCTTAACCAACTGAACCACCCAGGTGTCCCAGATTTTCCATTTTTATAAAGTACAAAAAGTCGGGTAAAATTAAATATATGTTGTTTAGGAATATAAGCATTTGTGACAAAACTATGTTTCCAAAAGAAAGGAATGATAAATACAAAATTCAGGTTTATTATTGCCTGGGATAGCAGAGATGGGGATAGAATGAAGAGGAATATCCAAATCACTTCAGTGGAATTGGTGAGGTTCTAATAGATGAGTTGGGTAGAATTCTCATGGGGTGTCCACTTTTATCATTAAGCTTTATGATCTACATATACATTACATATATTCTTTAGTGTATCAATATTATGTTTTTTAAGACAGAAAATGAGAAGAAAGGAAGTGGATAGTGCAGGAACCCACGACTCAATGTTTTGCTGTAAAAGGTATTAGAAAAATAGGCCAGTAACAGGAATAGAATGTGGAGGTCACACAAGGTTATTTTTAAAGACACAGGATATTACAACATATTTGTATGTGGATAAGAAAATCCAGCAGAACAAGAAAAAATTTAAATGCAGGAGAGAGAAGGGGCATTTGGAGGCATGATAACCTGCCTTCTTTTGCAAAATACTTTTCCCGGGTTATAACTTTTGCATCTATTAGGTCACCAGTCAGTACCTTTGAATTATATGTCTCATCCATTTACTCATTCGCGCTTAATCACAAATATTACTGCGTTCCTTCTAGGAGTTCATTCATAATGCAGTCAGTAGTGAGGTTTGCTTTAGCCACCTATGTTCATGAGCTCCTTGAAGTGGTGTCTTCCCTTGTCCTCCTTAATAGAACCCCCAATAACCACCAATGGCCCGGGAGCTGAGATCTGGCTCCACCCCCCACCACCCCCACCCCACTCTCGGCCCTCTAGGAACCAGCCCCCTTCCTGACCCAAGTCCAGTCTCATCTACCTTCTCTCTGGCTCTTTAGCTTCTCAAACCACTTTCTATCTCAGAACCATTGCACTTGCCTTGCTTTTGCCCAGGGTTCTCTTTCTCCTGATTGAGTCTTATTCTTCCTTTGCAAGTTTCAGCTCGCATGTCACTTTCTCTGAAAGGCTGTCTTTCCAGCTTCACCCTCCTAACTCCACCTCCACCATATACATTCTATTAACCTCCTATGGCCTCGTTCACAATCTTTATTACAATTTCAATGGCAATTGTATATATTTATTTGTCAATCTCCCTGGTTAAATAAGCAAACTCCATGAGAGTAAGACCACGACTGCTTTGTTTCTCCTTGTGTTGGTATCTGAACTTTTTACATGGAAAGTGCTTAACAGACATGCTGTGGACTCTGTCTCCCTTCTGCTTCCATTTCACATTGGAGACAAAACCAAACTCGGCAAGCACAGAAAGTTGGACACAAATGAGGAACTAATTCTTAATCCAGTTTTGTTTCTATTATAGTTAACAGGGTTTGGTTTAATGGCTACTCAGCAAGTTTAAGAAAAATGAACTAATTGTCAAATCGGGGCACGTTAAAGCTGGAAGGGACCCAGGAAGGCCTCATGGAAATATCTCTAGGGTAGAGAATGACAGACAAGAGGGAAGGGAGCAAACGGTGAAAGCTAAAAACAACTATTTAATAAGTGCTTAATAGGCATTAGCCTTGTGCTAAGAGCCTTACCTACATGACCTAATTTAATCCCTTTGAATTTCCTGAAAAAAGGATCTATTTGTTTTAGTTTCCTATTGAAGAAACAGAAACTCCAAGAGTTAGCTACTTTGTAAAAAATCATACATCTAGTAAGTGGTGGTACCCAGACTGAAACCTAGGTCTGCCTGATCCTAAAACAATGTTTTCCCAATTTCAATGTGGATGCAGATCCCCTGGGGATTCATTAAGGTACAAATTCAGATTCAGCAGACCTGAGATTCTGCATTTATAACTAGTTGCCCGTGATGCTGATGTTGCTGGTCCTGGAAAGACACTTGGAGGACATTGGTCTATCTTGGCGCTTTTCAAACTTTAGTGCACAAATCAACACAAATCATCTGGGGATCTTGTAAAAAATATATATATATAGATTGTGATCCAATAGAACTGGGCATTCTGTTTTTTTTTTTTTTCAAGCTCCAGTTGAGGCCCATTCTGCTCATCCATGGACCACACTTTGAGCAACCAAGTACTTATGTACCCCAAATCCAAAAAGTATATATTATAGGCAGAGGCTGGGACAGGTCTCGGAGCTTCCAACTCCGACATTCATTGACAATTATGCTATGATGTGGTATCTGAAGCTGCCTTTGAAAATCACAAAAATCCACCTTTGGTTACTAACCACCTCTGAAAGGGGAGAAGGGCAGGGGTGGCCTATCAAGCTCATGAAGCTTGAATGAGGACAAAGTTGTGTGTGATGTCAATGCGGAGGCCTGCAAGACACGCCAAGTTCATGTGTGTGTTGAGTATAGACAGCAGCCCCCCTTCTCTTCCCAACGTTTAAAAGCAGTGTGATGTCACCAGCTCTAAAAAACCCGAGGTTCATAATGAAACTTGTAATCAGGTGAGTCTTGTTTTGTTTTGAGTCCATTCACACTGTTTCTCACAGTCCCTTATTCGGTGACTTCAGGGGCACACTCTGGGGTGAATTCTGGGAACTGTAACTGATCTTTCAGGTTTACATAAAGTGGGTTTACTCCCCTCAGAGAACACCACTTGCTTTCTTGTAAATCTGCTCCCTTGCTCAGAGGGGAACCTGACTTTCCTTACTGATGAATATGTTTGGGGACAGCAGGTCTTGCAACATGCTAATATCTAGTCTCTATAATCTGATGTGAGTTTGGAGTAGATTTTGCCAAGATACCTCCCCAGGGCAGATACCTGGGAGGCTGGCCATAATCTTGAGCTTCATATCCCACTATTTTGGCCCTACAGTCCACAAAACCTGATCAGAAAAATGAGCTGTCCGATTATTGTTCAACTGAGCCCAACCTAGCTAAACTTCACAAGAGTTTACTTTTTGAATAGGGTGGATTCCCCTTCTTGAGCATTGAAGTGGACAAGGTGAGGGGCACTTGCTAAAAGTCAGCTCCTCTTATATATACAGAAACCACCAGATGAGGAGGGCTTCTAGGGTCGGGATGGAAGGAAGTGTTCCCCCTGATTTATACCACACCATGGAAACAAGGGAAGTGGGAGGGTATGGACTTTCGGGACTGGCAGACCCGGATTTCAGTTCTGACCTTGTCACTTATTAGCTGTGTGGCCTTGGACAGGTTATTTTACCTCTAAGATTTCGTTTTCCCGTCTGTAAATAGAGATCATACACCTAACATCAACTTGTGACTCCAAGGATTAGATCCCACAATATATGCAAAGCCCTTTGTGCCTGGAGCATAGGAAACACTCCATAAAAATAAACCTTTCTCCTTCCCTCTTCCTTACTCTTCCCTTTCTAGATTCCAAACACAACAAGCAAAAATCGTCAGGCTTTGCAAAATGGCAATTTCAAAGTGTTTTGTGCCCAGGTCCATTTAGGTTCCAAAATACTCCCGTTCCACTGCTTATTTCTGTGTTCTTGCCGTCTGATGTGTATCTGTGCGTCTCTGTGATTACACACTGCTGTCACTCAGCACGCCGCAGACGCCAACAGATTCTGTTACAACAGCTGATTGTGCAGGCCCGCCTCAGCATCCCATCAGCAAGGATGCCTCTCAGACCCTGAAGGAAACGCACTCTTGGCCAACTTTATTTTAAGACACTGGTTGCTTTATTTACAAAGAGACCCTTCCAAAAGGTTTCCCAGCAGAACATAAATTGGTGATTTTGTGCAAAAGGTTCCAACCGTGTCGTTAATGGGGGTCGGCCACATGTGCAATACAGACCACGCAAGGCCTTAATGTCTTATTAGATTGGAATCGTTTCTGGCACTTAAACATTTTGATGAAATTTGTTCAATTTTCTGGGTGTGTTTTATATGAAAAAATTAAATGTTTTTTGGCAGTTCTATTAAATAGACACCGGCAACATCTCTGGATAGTTTAGTGCTCAGAAATCAATGATACAACATTTTATTTAATCCACCAATTGAGAGTTGTATTGCAGCGATTCTTTTTCCTCTGGGCCACACATGATCATCATGACTATAAATGAAGAGCAAACCTGAAGAAGGGACATTTTCTTTTTAGCGAGGAAAATAAGACCACACCAAAGTACATTATGTCTTTGTGTAAATTAGTAAAAGGCTTCACATCTGGGTAGATGTGGCTCACTGGCTCTCAGTTTGGCAAGTGGAAAGAGCCAAATTCTGTCACCCACCCATGCTTGGCTAAGTTCTTTTGTTCAGTGCACAGACTGAGCAACAGTACACAGTGTTCCTTAGGAAAGCCTGGGGTACACTGTCCTTACCTAAATCAGCTTTGAACTTGCTGTTCTTTCCTCCTTAAAACTTTAGCCTCTGAATTAATTGTGTTCTCCCCACGAATTGATCATGTACATCTTGATCCTAAGAACAAGATGTATCTTTCAGCTTCTCAGCTTCTTCGTTCATGAGTGTTTATTGAGCATCTCATGTGTACCAGCATAGAGAAGATCTTTGGTAAATGTTCATTGAATGATTCGTTGCATATTTATCTTGCTCAAATGGATTGAAATATTATAGTAAAAGTGAATCCAGTCTACTTCAGGTCCTGGAGATGACATTTGTCATATTGTGGGCAGAGGGAAGAGGTCATTTCTCTCCTCCATCCTTTTTACATCTCCCCAGTATCTAGATATTTGTTTCATAGTTACAGCCGCAGGGCAACAATTCTCTGGGGCACAGAGATGCAATTGGTGTACATACAAGAGACTGAATTTTCTACAAATTTAGTGAAGAGCTACCATTATCCCTCAGTGTCTCCCTTCCCAGTTCCATCACTGAAGTCCTTCATTAGAAGTGCTTTTGGGGTGCTTTAATGCTGAGTTGACTCCGGATAAGGTTTGCCCTTCTGTTTCCACACTTATCCTTTTAAATTAGAAAAAGAGGAAAAAGGAATATAGGACTTCATAGTAGACAAACAACAACAACAACAAAAAACAAAAAAAAAAAAAACAAAAAAGGAGGGGAAAAAAGTAGAAAAACTTGCAACTCTCTGAAAGCTTTTTTAAAAAGCATTTCTGCATTGGGGACACATCTAAACCTAATGTCCAAATATCCAAGGACTGAATGACCTATTTTTCTTCATCTTCCTGGAGGAAGGTGCACCAAGGGGCAGAGGACTGGACAAGGCAGAGGCAGGATCTTACACTAATGTGACCCTTGAATAGCACTTACCAAAAGTTAGATCTCGACTTTTCTCTTTGGTATGGGATGGTGTCAGGGTGAGGAAACCCCTGCTGTATATTTGAGTGTCCGGGGAGACAGGCAGTTAGTCAACATCTTCCAGTGGTTCCCAGTCATTGTCTGAATTCTGGAACCACTCACCCTGCCCTCTTTGCCCCATCTTATTCTGTTTTCAACTTGCTCTCAGCTGCCTCTCTCTACTTTTCCCTCCACCCATCTACTTTTCATGAGTCATCTGTGGGAGGAGGAACTAGGGAGACCAAAGAACCAAGAGAATCTTTCATCGCTGGATCACGATGTGATTTTAAACAAGAATTAATCCTCACAACTTCCCTGTGAGGATTATTAACATCTTGCCTGTTATTATTAACATCTTGACATCCGGGAACTGCAGAGGTGAAGTGCCTTTCTGCCAGGCATCCTGTCAGGGGCAGAGAACTGGGCTCCTCAACTTCCCTAGTTTTCCCTTTCTCCCTGCTCTCCCCCTCCCCCACCTCCCCATCAGAGCTCCTTTGAGGAAGGAAACTGACTGCTTGCTTTCAGTGGCTGGCACTAGATAGCTTTGCATGGGAGAATAAACCCCAAGCCTCCTCTTTATTCTAGTGGAAAGAGCTCTGACTTGCAACCAGAGATCCTGGCACCGTCATGTATGACAAAGTAGTTCTGCTTCCTGAGCCTCCTTTTCCTCATCTGCAAAATGGGAACAATAGATGCAACTGGCATACACACAAGAGGAATTTTCAGCAACTTTAGTGAATGGCTATCAACAGGTACCATGTGTGGATTTGAAGAACTCTCACAAGTCCACCATAGTCCCCAAGTGTCTCCTCAAGGTTCACTTCCGGAGGTTGTTCTGAGGATTAAAAGGAACAATATGCAGGTAAGGGCCAAGAGGAGGCTTAGTGCATGCTAGACTCTACCCAATTAAGAGTCATCAGAAAGAAAACAGAAGAGTGAACAAGACATCAGAAGTGAGACCAAGCCAGACTCTTTCTAGGTACATAATGTTAAATTACTTACCCAAGAGATTTTAATGGAAGGAAACACCCTTATAATGTCCAATTACCTACTTCCCTTTCTTCCTTGTGACTACAATCCTTTTAGCCTGTGACAAAGCTTATCCTCCCTCCACTCCCCAGTTTGAAGGAGGTATCACAAGAGTCATGGATGATAGCAGCAGCACTGCTAAGGGGAGACAGGAAGACACCGAGAATTAGACAAGGCCAAGAACACAGGGAAACAGAACAGAGCTTGGAAACGGAGGGAGGGGCGGGCAATTTGGTAAGAATGACTCACTCCTCACAATAGTGCCCTGGGCTGGCCCCAAAGGGAAGTGTAGGGCTGGGTGGGGGCCATGAGAAGCACTGTCAGTACAACCGGACTTCACACCAGTTCTGTAGACACTGAGATACTCAGTACGTGGCAAACCTTTATCATGGGACCTAGGAATACCTATTAGGATTCGTGAGTTTGGCTCCACGCACAGAAAAACAGGCAGAGATGTTTAAATGAGAAAGGGCTTTATTTGTCCTGTGCCACAGAAATCCACAGGTTGGTGGTCCGGGACTCGTGTCATCACTAAGGAAGTTTTCAGAGTCCTAGCCCCCCTTCCAGCTTCCTGATGTGCCAACCTGGTGTATGGCATTCACATGCAAGATGGCTGCTATGGGTGTAGGTATCATGCACACAGCCCAGGCAGAAGAGATGGAAAAGAGGCAAATAGGAAATTGTCGCATATGGGAAAGGAAATTACTTGTCCAGTAACCCTCAGCTCTCCTCTTATTGGCCAAACTTCTATCACAGGGCCACCCCTAGCCACAAGGGAGTCTGGGAAAGAGAATGCGGTGCCATGTGCAATGTAAACTGCTCTATCTACGCTCATACATCCTTCAGTAAAATCGACGCTGCTGTCTGTGGAGCCGTACTGCCCAGTAGGACAGTGAATAGGCACACATGGCTATTTAAGTTTAAATTAATTAAAATCGAATCAAATTAATACTCATTCCTCAGCAGCACTAGCCACATGTGGCTTGGAGCTACCATACTGGCTGGTACCAGATAGAAGACATTCACATCATCTGAGAAGGTTTTGCTGCATGTCGGCAGACAGGGAAAACAGACTGCATGAAAAAACAGCTGACGTGCTTTGCAATGACCATGGCTGTAACTGTTGATAGTGTTGGAGGAGAGAGGCTGGGGGACCTGGACAAAGACTGGATTCCAGAATATTTGTGATCAGTTGGCAGCAGAAGCATAGCTAATAAAACCTGAATGCCCGGTTCTCTTCCTCAAAAATACCTGAGGTTGCCTTTCAGGTTTGGAACATAGAATCCAGTTTAGTTCCTTTTCTCTTATCCACGGACAAGGAGTATCTCCCTTCTCTGAAACTATCGTGATGAATATATTTTGGATTTAATTTTCCCCACCACTAGCTCAGTCCAGTCTTTCGAAGCTCCGGAAAGCTGAAGGGTGGAGATATGGTTTGATTCCCAAGAATTTAGCAGCATTATTTATCTAAGCATTAGGGGGAATTATTCAGCTAAGTCCCAATGACTTGCATGTAAGTTTACCTCTGAGAGCGTATTTCCCTCTCCTTCAGCACTTCAGCCTCATTACTTGTACCATATCTTGTGTTGAATCACACGAGATGCCCATCTGTCCAGAGGCTTATTCTGTTGGCTCGCTCTGAATGGGCTTCAATTTTAACTTTGCTTTGAACTTAGTGGCTTAACTCTTCCTGCTTTCCTTGGGCCCCTGGCGCCGTTACGTCACATGGTTGTTTCTCTCATAGACACTTGGAACCAAAATAACGCTACCATGTTAAGTTTATTTTCCTCTCCTGGTTCCTTTTGAAATGGCAGCCGATTTCCTATCTGTGAATCACTGGCTCTAGCTCTGCTAAGAGAGAAGCTCTCCTGATAAAGGCTGTGTACGGTACCACAGCTGAAAGTTTTCCTCTTCCAACTCTGGCTGAAATTAATTACACTTATTGCTTCTCTTCTCATTTGTCTTCATGTCTAGAAAAGTGATAGAAAGTTCTGATCTTCCTTTTGTGGTTCCACAGCAGTCACGGTTACCAGTCATTAAAGACGCAGGGTCCCTTGGAGGCATGCGATCGGAATTGGATTGTGAACCCAGTGAACAGGGACCGTCTACCTCTGCACAATGCTTTTGTAACTCCCTCTCTGTGGTGGGGACCCAGTTGGCACCCAATAAGTAATAAATAATAATGATAAGTCGTCTCGGCTTGTGCTTTCCAGAATGGTGCCTTGCTTTTTCTAATTTTGTAAAATGGCTTCCTGATAAAGTGGAATGTCCATGTCACCATCACAGAAAATATGGATTGGTTTTCAATGAAATATTAATGATTATCAACTCACTGGGCTTTTCCTTTGTGAGGACTGAAATAAAAAAGGAGCTGAATTTCTTGATAATGAGTTAAAATGTGATTGCTTCAGTATGAACTGTGGCTGAGCCAAGCTTCTTTTTGAACTCGCCTCTCCACTTCATCCTCTCTCTCTCCTGACTGCCCTCGTTTGGGGTATTTTCATTCTTCAGTAGAAATTTCAGACATATAAGGACATGGTTTTGATGGGTGGGGTCTGTGGTGGTAGAATGAGCCAGAAATAAGTCTTGCTTCCATCACATGCCAATTCTCTTTCATTAACTTTGGGAGAGCTACTTATCTGGGAAATGGGAATAATCATACTAATAGCACCACTTTGTAGGTTTGTGGTGAGGATAAGTGATGAAGTGGGTGGGGAGCACCTTAGCAGAGCATCTGGCACACAGTTGAGACTGTAAGAAATGTTAATTTTTATTGTATGGTCGGAGCGGGGGCAGCCAGAATGGAGGTAAAATCCAAATCTGTCCATTTGGTTCAAGTTAGCTGCTTGGGTGAGATGTGGTAGAGAAGCTTGTCACAAGAAGAGGCTGAAATGAGATTTGGGGATTATCAGTGCATTTGTGCTTCCTGCCCTCTTCCGTTTTCTGATACTATGTGAGAGTTTGTTCTGCTGACTCTGGGCATGCTCTGGAGCTTTCTCCTCCACCTTTGCTGACTCTGTTAGGATTAGCAACAGAGGAAGAGTCATTCAGTCCTGACTGCCTGAATCCAGGCAGGAAGGACCCACTGGAAAGAGGAGGTGCCTCTGAGTTCTGGAAGGAATGGGTGTTGGCTTTGTGAAAGGGATTGACTCAGAATTCACCGTGCTGTACTTTCCTCCCTCAGCAACTGCCACCTGCAGCCACCAGCCCTACTCCCTCTGGTCCCCCGCCCCCTCCCCCTTCTGAGGCTGTCTGCAGCCTTATCTGGAAACCCACGGAGGGCTGAGGTGAGATGGAGCGATAAGCAGGAAGTGCAGTGGAATTTTCATTCCTGGAAAAAAAAAAAAGGGACCTTGGCATGAGTAGCAGAATAGAGGGTTTGGGATGTTAATCACTGCTCCTTTTATCAGACAGCTTTATTAAGATCAATGTTTTTTGTTGCCAAATTAGAGTGGACCTAGAGCGAACTTCCCAGCAGTTATTAACACAAGTCCACATTTGCTGGAAGGATTGGGTACCTCCACGTGTTCAGCCATAGCTGGAAGTTACACAATATCTATATCATTTTTCACAGCTTTGTCATTAGCTGGTAATGATTTGATTATTTTGCAGATGAATCACAGTATAAATCTCTTTCACAAACACTACCTCCAAGTATTAATCAAAACCATTAAGGCAAAGCAGTCGGTGCAAATTAAAAAATTTGCATGTCTAAATTAAAAATTACAGTAATACATCATAAATAAATCTTTTAAATTCTCTATGGCCTCTATGCACATCCTTTCTTCAGTGTGTGTATTCTATAATGAGGCCGTGAATACCAAGCTTTCTCTCACTTCTCTCTCTCTCTCTCTCTATATATATATATATATATAATATGTATATATGAGCATTATCTAATTTTAAAGATAGAAATCAGGTCTTTAGGTGGAACCCGGTATTAGAACATTAAAGGGAAGGGGGAAGGCATTTTTTTTCTTTTTCCCATTTATTTCTTTTTTACCCAACAGAAGATTCAAAGATGGCACAAAAAAGAAGATAATTTGCAGCGTCTTCTGTTGTCGCAAAGTAAATATTTGTAAAAGGTGATGCTTCTTTTTCAAATAACTTTGAACTGTGAGGAAAATTACCAAGTTGTGTTTTAGGTAATATTTCATTTTGGAACTATTAACACATTACTTGCAATATGGGAGGAAATTAGAGGGCTTTGAGTGATGAAAGCCACCTTTGGCATTAAAAAACTATTATTATTCCCTTGAAACGCTGAAGCAAATTAAAACAGGAAAATGAAACTTTCAAGTGCCCTGGATTTGAAAAGGCATTTTTTTCCCCTTTCATTTGTCAAAAAAAAAATTTTTTTTAAATGACTTGTTTCACTGGAAACCTGGAAGAAATCATTTATAAAGCAGAAAGTACTTTTTTTCAAAATGCTTTTGCCAAAGAGTTTAGAGGAATGACAGTGCCTGGTGTGTAAGTCACCACCATTACCACGTTTAAATAGGCCGCTGATGAGCAGAATACAGACTAGTGCATACTGAAGTTCCATCTCAGCTCCAGGTAATACAATGGCAGCGGCAATTGGAAGCATTTTCCCTCTGCCCAGGATTTAACCTAATTAACCTATCTGTAACCTATTAACCTAATTAAATAGAAGAGCTTCTCTGTGAGAGAGGTATACAGGACTCTACCCATTCGGGGGTAGAAGTTGGGAAGGAGGGCATCGTTTAGGGAATATTATAATTTGGAGTCAGTTTTTTTTTTTTTTTGGTAACAGAATTGGGACATCAAAACACAATTCCAAAGTGCTTGGTGTTTCCCTAACAGAGGCCATGGAATTAACTAGCAGATTAGCTTTATACTTACTTATGTCCCTACCTCGTAGAAATTTTACCTTATTTGTTACTGGTATAGAGAGATTTGGGAGGAGGCAAGGACAACTAGCCTGCCTAACACTGTCACTTGTTCCTTGCTTCATACAGACTCCAAAAAGAGTACCAAAAAAAAAAAAAAAAAAAAAAAATCCTTCTATTGTTGTGCTTAGTTTAACTCAATTCTGTATAATTGTAACATCACAGCTAGGCTTAACATTCACTAAAAGGTGGAATTTGTATCAGGCTCCTTACTAGCTTTTGGGACGTTAGCAAATTGCTTAATCTCTCTGGGTCACAATTCTACTCATCAATGTAGAACGAGTGGGTTGAATGTGATGGTCTCATTAAGGTTTTCCCAACTGTAACTATTTTGTGATTTTATATCATTTCTTCTCCCTGCACTTCTCCTTTTGATCCCAATTACCAATACATGTTTCTTGAATGACTTTGGCTAGAATTGTGCAGTCCCATATGGTAGTCCTGTATCTAGTTAAATTTAACTAAACTGGATGAAATTAAAAATTCAGTTGCTCAGTCATGCTAGCCACCTATCAAGTGATCAGTATCCATATGTGGCTAATGGCTACCTGACTAGAAAACATAGAGGTAAAACATTCGCATCAGTGCAGAAAGTTCTATGAGCTGAACAAACCTGCAACTGAGTTCTTTTCTTAGATGTTCACATTCACTTGACTGTGTAGAAATCCAATCTTTTATTTATGTAGGATGATAGGAGAAGCCAAACTCTCGTGGAAAATTTATCTTTATTCAGTTTAACTTTGGTAATATTTATAGCATCCATAATGCATTCAACTAGGTACTCAGCCACGTATGAGCTATATGATTGTGTGCCAATTATTCAGCCCTTCTGAGCCCCAGTTTCCTTATCTGTGAAGTGGGTGCACTATTCCCTTCAGCAGGGTGGTTTCCTGGAAAGCAACTATCATAGTCTGGGCAATAGTAGATGCCTAATGACTATTATTAGTTAACATTCATGTTGTGGAATAACTAAGCCCATCATTAAACTGCTGAGGAACTTCACTTGTTAAGAAATATTGGGTAAAGGGCACCTGGGTGGCTCAGTCGGTTGAGCATCTGACTCTTGATTTCACCTCACGTCATGATCTCAGGGTCCTGAGATTGAGCCTGTGTCAGGCTCCATGCTCAGCAGGGAGTCTGCTTGAGATTCTCTCTCTCTCCCTCTCCCTCTGCCCTCCCCCCTGGCTTGTGCTCTCTCTCTCAAATAAATAAATAAATCTTAAAAAAAAATATTGGGTAAGAATGAGACTTCGTAGGAAGAAATCATAATTACAAGTATTTTGCTTCCAAAAAAAAGTTAGTTTGGAAAATTAAACAGAAGGAAAACCCCTACATCATAAATCACTTATCAACTAAGCTGGAGGAAAGAGAACTGGACATATAAATAATGAAGAGCAGCCCCTTCAGTTGTTCCTCTTCAGTGCTTTCGGCGTCTCCTTCCTTCATTCCCACATTCGATACCTTAATGAGAACAAAGTATAATGAGGTCTACTGGTGGTCTCCACTGGCTTTTGTGAGGACGTTCCTCTTCTGGTAGGTTTCTAGAAGATTCTCACTGTGTAAGTGGATCTGGTCTCTTCTTCCCAGTTCTAACTGCAACCTAGCCCCATCATGCACCTTTTCTGAAGGCTGTGGCAGGTCAAAGCATTGATATTTCAGTCTCATGCAAAATGGTAGGCTTTATGCTATAAGAGGAAGATACTGGGGAAAGCTCCAGAGAAACAGTGGCCTCTCTCATTTACTGAGGGCCAGAAGTGAAGATGGGAGTGGGTTGGATATTCTAGGTTCTTTTTTGAATGTATTGACATCCATCATGGGTGTGTTCTCTGCTCCCACAACCCCTTATATGTATTTCTCTCATGATCTTACTAGAGGGCGAGGAATGGCATCCTTTCTGACTTCAATATTGTAATAAACATTTGGGTGAGAGAATGGCTCAAATGCTAAATATCTTGAAAAGAAAGAGACTATGCTTCAAACTATTTCATAGTTAATGGAGGTGATGTGATTTTGTAAGCTTGGAACTTCTCTTGACGTGGGCTTTCCATTTTGTTTTCCTCACACATAGCTTTCCCCACCTTTTATAATATTTATTACAATAATCCAACCACATAGATAACCTCTGTTGACATTTTAAAAATTTATAATAGGAGCACATGAACATATTTAGAAAATTCAAACAAAGCAAAAAGGTATAAAGCAGAGAGTTTTAAAAACAACCCCTGCTGCTACTCTTCTACCCGATCCTTCCAACAAAGACAAGTGGTCATGGTGTCTGGTGTGATCTTAGAAACCTATATGTCCATAATTCCTGTAAGTAGCCTCTTAACAGTGTGCAGAATAAAAATATAATATACACAGTGTTCTGACCCTGCTTTTTTTTTTTTTTTGCCTTAATGATATGTTTTTAAGGCTTTTCCATATCAGAACATATAAAATACCACAGTGTTTATTGTATTGGCTACACAGCACTACCATACGGACATCCCATTCTGTAATATATTGAATCCCTCCCTAATTGAGAGACATTTTGGTTGTTTCCAGGTTTCTTTTTGCTATGACAGACCATGTCAGTTGTATATATGTTTGCTTTAGCAAACATTGAGTCGATTTCTAGCTGTGTTTAACCATCAGGTCAGAAACAATATGTGTTTTCCTTTTGATAGCTATTGCTTTGTGGCTATCTAGAAAGTTTTAGCCTGTTAGTACATTTTTCATCAGTGTTAAGAATGGCTCCTTCCCTGTAGTCTAACTAGTATCAGCTATCCTTACGCCTTGACATTTGCTTGTCTGCTAGGTGAAAAATGGCTTTTTGTTTTCATTTGCATTTCTTTAATTATGAGTGAGATAATTTTATTTTTTTAAATTTTTTGCTTAAATTCAATTTAGGTAGCATATATAGAGAGAAGCATTTAAAAAAATATTTTTATTGGGCATTGCCATTTCTATATTTCCCCCTCTTGGCTGCCTACGCAGCTATCTTTTGCTCGTTTGGGGGAGGTTCATCTTTTCCTCATTGTTTTGTTCAAGCACTTTCTAAATTGACCAAATTAGCCCACCGTCTGTGTTTTGCAGACATATTTTTTTGTCTGGTTTATTGTTTGGCTCTGGACTTCAGTTAGAGTGTTTTCCGCCCCCCCTTCACCCCGTATTGTCCTTTCCAATTTGTGCAGCCAATTCCCAATCATTTCCTTTACTGCTTCTGGGCGATTTGAACTTGTGATCTTCCCAAAGCAGAAAGGAATAATTTGTAAAATGTGTTGTCCCAATGTGATCATTAATAGTGTCTCCTTTCCTTCCCAAGAATGTCCTAGTTTGCACGATTAGTTAGTGGTCACTCTCAGCTTTCATCCTTTCCCACTTCCACTTTAATTAGACCAGCTCCTCTCTGATTTATTTAAAATATTGGGGTGCAAATAAGATTTAATTGAAACAATGCTTTTTGAGGCAAAAAAAAAAAAAAAGGTGGGAATTCACTGATATAGGGTCTTCATTTATTTGTCCAGCAGGATTTGTTGAAACATGCCAACTTAAAATTTTGGTCTAGGCAATATGAGAAGTTCAAAGACAAGCTTATAATCCATTTAAGGAAGGCATGACGACCACTACTGAAAGAAGAAAAGTGTGTTTAAACCAAAATAAGATTCTCAGCTCAATGGCACTTTTATGAGTAAATAAATGCAAATTTTCCTTTTAAATAAGCACCAACTCATGAGAGGGCCTCTCCCAGTGCAGTCGACCCACGAAGTTAAAGGACTTGGTTAACGAAATGGTTAAGGAGAACTTTCTTTTTCCCCACAAGAGGATCACACAAACTGGCAATCAGCTTTTACCAACAGAGAACAGGGAGAATAATAACACGGGCAATACCAGTTGGCAGTTCTTAAAAGTAGCTAGATAGAAAAGATATTTGATTGGGTGATGAAGAGTTGGTTGGGTAATCATGAATACTGAGTCTTGGGTGTAACCATTTTAAAAACGAAAGGCCTTGTTCAGTGTTGTTCATTGTGTTACGTAGTCATCCCCTCACAGCCAGCTTCCAGGGTCTTCTGCCTACTAACCAAGAACCAAGGCAAATCATGATCTTTGTAAAAAAAAAAAAAAAAGTAAGGAAGAAGTACAGAAAAGTGTGAATGAGTAAAAACCGATTTGTTTGTTCTTAGGTCTTCTAAACAATTATTGATGACTACAGAATATTCCCGTTCTGTGGATGCACCAAAATTAATTTAACCAACCCCTTTTTGTTGAATATGTGGGTGTGTTCTTTTATTTATATTTCATTGTTCTTTCAATTATAAACAAAACCAGAATGAACATCTTTGCACGTGAAGCTTTCTTTGTATGGCCACACAATCTGTTAGGAGAAATTCCTAGAAGAGAAAACTGTGGGGTGGAAGCTTATGAGCTTTTCTAAGGCTCTTACATCCAGAAGCCAATTCTGGGTAGAAAGCTGGTGATTCCTGCTGCTGGAACTGTAATGTTACTTCTTGCTGCGCGGTCCCATTGGGCAAAGATCCTGGCGCCAAAGAGGAGGAAACAGAGTCAGACCAATCTGGTGTCTTTAAAAACAAAAAACAAAAAACAACAAAAAAAACAGCGCTTCTGTGACAATGAAGGGAACAGCTCCCAGTTCTTTGTTCCAATGTTAAAAATACTTACCCATGTGAAAGGGGATTTCATTTTTGTCATTTCTATTATAAATCTTCGTCATGTGGTCCAAATCAGAACATTTTCATCTGTGCTTTCTGACCTATTATTTTAGCCTTGCTTGGATAATGCCTCCTTTCCTGTTGTAGGTTCTGGGTGAGCAAGGCTCAAAAGTCAGGCAAGTGCTTTCTTCCAAAGCAATCCCTATATACTGTCTCTGTGGTTTGTCCTAGATTTACTTTCTACTCTCCCCAGCTCTCTGGGGAATTTGGCTACCTTCTTTGTAGTATTCAGAAAAAAGTGAGAAAAATCCGTAACAATTCTCATCACTTTATACAGCGGGGCATGTTAAGCCCATGTGGAGTTTTTAAGGGTGAGCCAGGACTTACAGAGGTAAGTAAGATTTGTATTTAAACAGGAATAAATGACTGAGTCACTTGGGATGAAAACCTGTTTGGCAATCCTCAAGAAGGGGCAGATTACTTCTGACAGGTCTAAACAGCCCAGGCAGATAGGATCATTTAACTATATTTAACTAACACTGACAAAGGAATGCTTGATTAATGTCTCCCACCCAAATATCCAGGGACTGGCAGGTCACCTTCTCAAACCAATAGGCAGTTGAAGCTACTTCAGAATTCTCGTTTATTATGCATCGTTGCCATGTGCTTTAAAAGGTCTGATGAGGACACATTCCACCGGGATCTCAGGTTTTCTTCAGCTTTCTGGAGTGAGCTGGGATGCTTTCTTAAATTTGGGGCAGGCATTTGGAGGACATATACCTATGCTAGACAGGTATTACATTTATGATTTGAAAATAACACAAATGAAAATCAAAACAACCCCTCCCCCCCAAAATCATTAGGCGCTGGAAATTACAACGAATTTTTTGGATACAAGTTTTAAAAAATGTTGTAGATGTTTGTGCACTGCTCGAACAATATTTATGTCAAATGTGGTGCCACTCATTTTTGTTATCTCTTTAGTGTCTATGAGTTTCTCACTTTCGAGATTTAAAATAAATTAATTTTTTTTTTTAATTTTAGAGAGAGAGTGAGAGAGAGAGAGGTAGGGGGTGGAGCGGAGGGAGGGGGACAAGCAGATGTGGGGCTCGATCTCAGGACCCTGAGATCATGACCTGAGCCCAAACCAAGAGTCGGATGCTTAACCGACTGAGCCACCCAAGCGCCCCTAAAATAAAGTCTGTTCTTAAGCCTTACCACTAGGATTTGAGGAGGACCCTAGTCTGTTCTTAAATCCAGAGACCAGTTGTGTGTGTAGCACTGGCAATCCTAGAACCGGAGTTGGAATGCTCTGCCTTTCTGCAGTAACCCTCACTTAAACACTGTGGCAAGAAACAGGACACAGCAAAGTTGACTGATTCCTCTGGCTATCTAGAATGTTTTTCATGAGGTCTCTGTTGGGCCCAGCTCGTTGTTTCTTGGCATTTTTTTTTTTTTAAGACTATAGCACTTTTTAAGATCACATCAATTTACTTCGTGTGTGGTTCTGCTTTTCAAAGAAATTATGACCAAATAGAGTTCATCTTTTGCATAAAGATGAACCCCAGTTATAGAAGAACATTGAATCTCTCCTTTTGTTTTCTGTATACCCAGTACCTAGAACAGAACTGGCACATAGTAGGTGTTCGATAAGTACTTGTTGATAGAGAGAATGTGCTGTGGATGGATGGTGGGAAGAAGTCCTAATCAGAGCTAGTTGGCCTCGTGGATCCTGAACCAGCTGTCTCAGGAGAACACAGCTACCACCAGAAGAGGCCATGGGCATCAGTGCCATGCTGAGGAGTGTGACAGGAGGACAGAGGGACAGGCATTAATGGGCCAGAACTCTATCTAAGTCCGAGGCAACTGTCAAGTCTCAGCTCAATTCCTCAAAGAGGCCTCCATTGACTACCTACCACCCTCCTACACCATTAAGTGTAGGACTGTATTAGTTTTCTATGGCTGCTTTAACAAATGACCAGAAATTTGTGTCTTAAAATAACATAAATTTATTATCTTGCTGTTCTGTAGGTCCAAAGTCTGACACAGGTCTCACTGGGCTAAAATCAAGGGGTCAATAGTCTTTCCTTTCTGCAGGCTCTAGGGAGTGTTTTCTTTTCTTTTTTTTTTTTAAAGACTTTATTTATTTATTTGTCAGAGAGAGAGACCACAAGCAGGGGGCAGTGGCAGGCAGCAGAGGGAGAAGCAGGCTCCCTGCTCATCAGGGAGCCCAATGTGGGGCTCTATCCCAGGATCCTGGAATCCTGACCCTGAGCCGAAGGGAGATGCTTAACGGACTGAGCCACCCAGGCACCCTTAGGGAGTGTTTTCTTGCCTTTTTCTGCTTCTGGAAGCCACCTGTATGTCTTAGCTTGTGCCCCAACCCCCGTCTTGAAAGCAGTTAATGGCAGATTGAGTCCTCCCCACATCATATCGTTCCAGCCTCCTCTTCTATAATCAAATATCCCTCTGTCTTCTTCCACTTTTCAAAACCCTTGCAGTGACAGTGGGCCCACTGGATAATTTAGGATACGCTCTCCCTCTCAAGACTCTGAACTCAATCACATCTTCAAAGTCCCTTTGGCCACATAAGGTAACATATTCACACAGGTTCAGGAGATTAGGATCTGGGCATCTTTTGGGGGACTGTTAAACAACCCGCCACAGGGAGTTGTTATATATTCCCATAGCACGCTGCACTTTATAGCATCCTTTATAACATTTGACAAATGTTAATGGCTTAGCTCATTCCGTGACGATTCGTTGAATGTCTGCCCCCTCACACGTAAAGCCCCGTGAAAGCATGGACAGTATCTGTTTTGCTTATTCTTGTCGCTCCAGTACCTGTCAGAGCATTTGGTTTATCGTAAGTGTCTGATTATGTTTCTGTTAAACAAATGAACATTATGCCAACCTTATTTCATGTATGTTATCATGCTCTTCTGAGACTGGGGTACCGTTCCCATTGTACAGAAGACATTGAGGTCCAGAGAGCAAATCATGTTCTAGTTTCTCACTAGTCAATACTCTCACTTCATTTCTGAATTGTTTCATATTCTGCTATGTTGTAGGTGGTATGAGCCGCCACACCCCTGAAGCCAGTCGGGAGACAGAAAGAAAGCTTCCAAGAAGGGCAGCCGAGATGTCATCAGTGACATCAGCCAGGGGCTGCTTGACTCTTTTGACTGGAAATGGTTCGGTGTTTGCAATCAGGCAGCATGAGCCTTCAGTACCAAACAGGATTTCTCTGCCGGGCCGGTTTGGTGTCAGTTCCTCTCAGTAGAGGGCAGAACTTGCGGTTCACAGAGTTTTAATCATACTCCAGTGCTTTTCAGCTATTAGTACACATTTTTTAAAAATCTGTGATAAAAACAGTTTCTTTTTTCAAATTCTTCAGAACTCCTATTTGTCCATCTCTATATTGGGCTTCATGGCCGTTGTGCAGCTAGTGTGTTCAGTGATTTGGTCAATCTGTGGCAAGATTTTTTTTTTTAATAAAGCTCAGCACAAATGGCTAGCCCCTGGTAGGTACTAGATAAATATCTGCTGCATGATTTGAATGAATATTGACTGTAGCTGCTGTTCCTTGGTGACTGTTAGGGAGTTAAGATTGCGGGAAAATCATGGAAATGTCAATTTATTTATGTTGTTGGTCTCCACCCTATTCCAGAAAGCATTAGGCACAGCTATGGATGTGATGGTGAGCTTATGAAATCTAAAACCCAAAACAAGCTCTGCACCAGATGCTTTTCATAATAACGCACGAGTGGCTTGAAGAGCCACTGATCCTACAAGCTGCCTAGTGTTGGGAAGAGGTAACACGGGATCACACAAGCAAAAGATCAGACCACCAATAAGGGGGACTTGGACTTGTATTCCTGGATTCACCACTTACTAGCTGTGAGAACTTAGACAAGTTACTTAACTTAGCTGAGGTTTCAATTTTCATCTCCAAAATAGGTGTGTGCTTTGAGGTTTAAAATAGATACTTCGTGTGGAAAGTACATAACACAATGACTGGCTTTAAAACTGTTATTTCTCTTTCTTTCTTCCATCTTTCATAACGTTGAAAAGGTTGACCTTTTTGCCTGGCAAACGCCTTCAAAGAGCAACCATTACCCTAAACTGCCCCGTGTCAACATAATAAAAAAAGTCTGCAGTGGCTCAATGATCAGTTCAATGTTACATTAAGTTATTGGCCAAGGGACGAGGAAATGACCGAAACTGCCAATAATCCAGGGGTGCTATGCTGTACAAAGTAGACAAGACGTGGTCGGCAGGGCCAACAGCTGCGCCACCAGTGGAGGGGTACAATCCCAAAGTGTAAGAAAGAGAGCTGTGCATTCCAAATCGGAGTCAGTCAGGAAAGACACATTCAGGTTTATTTAGCGACTGTCACTACCCCGCAGGATTTTGATGTGTTTATTGACGTGGTTACCTGTATAAATCAGGATCTGATAAGGTTTTAGGGCTTCTAAATGAGCTCTTTGTCTACATTCCTGAATAGGTGAACACATGCTTGTGGTGTGGCATCAAATGAGTTCCCAAGGAAGTAATTATTCACATGGTGAGGTGCGTGACAATAAGAATAGCTGAATCCACTCTCAACTTGGGTGAATGAAAAGCAAAAAAAAAAAAAGTCATCAGCTCCTCCAAGTTGAACTTGAAGACTGCAGAGAGATGCCCTTGAAAATTAAGAAAGAAAAGCAATAGATGAGAACAAATCTTGACCTAAAGAGATAGAACAGACCGGACACTTGGGTTTTCAAAACTTGACTGCAACCTTAGTGAATAGATTCAGATTTCTAAAGAATGAATGTGTCCTAAGAAGGGAGGCTGGCAACACAGTAAAAGGAAGATTACAGGGGCGAACCCTAACTGTGCCTATCCACGCACTGCAAGAGTCCATGGGCTCTGGAATTCTGGCCTCATTGACAAGGCTAGCCCTGACCGTATGAGACAGTTGTTTTAGGTTCTCTCCATCTGCTGCCATTACCATTCACTTCAGCCCGTTCCTCTGGTTCTCTGATCATCAAGCAACCTTCTGATCATCGATTTGGCTATGATTGCCTCTATAAGGTTGAAGTGGGGATGGGACAGTCATAGGATCAGTGTTTTGGTAAATGTGACAGACGTTATATACACATCAATTTCAGGATCTTCAGTCAATTTTCATTCTAACCTTGGGTGATCTGCTCCCAGGAGGGAGACTGAACCAGGAAGTTGTACCTCTAAAGGGAAACCAACTAACTAAGAAACTAATAACTACCTACCTAGCTATCTGCCATTCTGTGATGCTTCTTATGAGATGGTCAGCCTACTTTCCCAGGTAAGCACATACCATTTGCACAATTTTTTTGTGCTTCTACCTGTGCTGAGGTATTCTTTCTCTGGGCCATTGCTCTCAGCTGCAACCACGTAATTCCACCATTGTGGTGGGAAAGCAGTCATAGACGACACCTCAATGAATGGGTGTGGCTATGTGCCAATAAAACTTTATGCATCCTGGTGTACAAATTTAGTGAACAAGCAAAAGAAGAGCACCTCCCCAAAACTGTTTTTGAAAGGATGTGTTAATTCAAGAAAAGCAATAAAGTAATCATCCTGGTAAAACAATCAGAACCTAGCTGGATTTCTTTAATTTCTTAAACATTTAAGTACTGTTTTGTTTTGAATTATATATAGTGGTGATGGTGGGAGGTGGGCACCACCATAATCTCTTTGGGGATTAGGGCCTCTAAAGATCTTAATCTGGCCCTGATTTTAGGATATCAATGTTCTATTTGCAGGCATCACTGCATCTTGGGATTTCAGAGCACATTATTATTGCTCCCCTAAAGGCATTCTCCTCAGCTGCCTCCCTCCCACATGGATGAGACCTATAGTTTCTATCTTGTGTTACAGTTATTTTTATACTTGTTTTGTAGATACACTCTAGAACCACCACATTTTTTATCTTTCTCATATTTAGTTTTCTAATGTACAAATTGGGACCACAATACATACTTCACAGCCCTTGAGGAGATAAGCTGTGTACCATCCCTCCCACACACCCCCTGGACACCAAGCATACGCTCTTGTGTGTAGTACACGCTGAATAAATTTTTAAGGAGCGAATGCATTTGATTTAAGGTCTCTGGTCTCTTCAGTTTTGAATTTTGTTTTTGCCCTCTCTACAGGTGAATAGCTTCTGTCTTTTCTTGTTGGGTTCTAGAGTTCGCAGTTTGTGGGCCAGACTCACTCTGCCCAAGTCTTTTTTGGGTACCTCCCTACCTGTCTCTGAAACTTGAAGAGAATTTAGGAATTTTGCCAAAGTTCTGGGGTTATTTAAATATATGGTACAAGAAGAGCCTGCCTGGGATTCCCCTTTCTTACGGTTTCGTTTCAAGTAGAAAATAGTGCTAGAAAGATAATTTACAAGAAAATGTACCTTAAAAGAGAGAGATGAGGGATGTTACTTACAAAAAAGGATTGATTCTTATATTGGTAAAATGTGCAGCTCTTTGTAAATCATTTTAACTGCATGTGAATGTTTAAGCAACATAGTGATAGAACAATATGTCTATATTTATCAACTGTGTATGTATGTAATCAAAATGGACTATCTCACCAGCTGGGGGTACAAACGCAGTCATATATTTTGCATTTTTCCAAACAATCATTCAAGTACTCACCTGCTCAGGTGTATCAGTCAGGGTTAACTATGTATATATAGTGAGTCTAGTGAGGAAACTGAGAACTCCAGAACCGAAAGAAAATAAACTCCAGAACCGAAAGAAAATAGTATATATGTATATATTATATATACACACACATACATATGTGTGCATGCATATACATAAAATATATAGAGAGAGAGATAGAAAGAGAGAGATTGATTTTAAGGAACTGGCTCATGCTATTACAGGGACTGGCAAGCCCAAAATCCATAGGACAGCTTGGCATGCTGAAACCCGGGCAGGATTTCCATATTGCAGTCTTGAGCCAGAATTCCTTCTCCAGGAAACCTCAATTTTTGCTCTCCCGGCTTTCAACTAATTAGATTAGATATGGGCCCACCCATATTATTGAGGGTAATCTTAAAGTTAACTTATTGTAAATGTTTATCCCGTCTACAAAATACCTTGATAAAAACTTCTAGACTGGTTATTTGACCAAACAGCTGGGCACCATAGCCTAGACAAGTCAATGCATAAAATTAGCTGTTATGCCAGGTTAGCAGAAAATCCAGCAATTGCTCTTAAGTCCAGCTGCATGCCCAAATTGTCAAGGCTTCCTGGGACTTACACTCTTGAAAGAGTTCACCTTATTTCCAAACGGCACCTTGGGGAGCACTGGAGAGGACTTCTGGACGTCGGTCTGGCCTCCCTTCTAATAGATGTGTGTTACTTCTGTTGTAGCCATGTGGTCTATAGTTGCAAACTTCTCACTTGCCCGCTTCCCACCGCATGTTTGCATGATAGGCTTTAACATACTGGATCATTGCCCCACAGCATCACTTCTGTGCCTAAGGAATCTCCAGTCGTGGAAAGATGCTGCACACAATCCCATGAGCCACCTAACCCCAGGCGTTATATCAGCCCTCAGTCCAACTTCCTATTTCTATCACCTTTGTTTTGGCAGCCCTCAGTTGCTGAGCTCATCATTTACAGAACTTCTTACAATATCTAACCCTTAGAGAAAAGGGACTATTTTCTTCCAGAAAGCTCTTTGCCCTAATGCCAGTGTACCAACCTCCTTTCCAGTTCTGAGCTATAAAAGGACCAGCTACACCAGGGCAAGGGGTGACTCTCAGCCTTATGTCTGAATTACTAACAAAGACCACTTTTGTATTTGAGGAAAAGCTAAAGATCTGCTTCCAGACAATTTCTGGATATAAAGCTTGGCTGGTGGCTTCTCCTGCAAAGGTTTAAATTTCTTCTCAATAGGAACTTCACTACATGCAGAAATATAATGTGTGTGTGTGTGTGTGTGTGTGTGTGAAGTATTTTGGGTCTAATTTTGCATTATATACTCTCATAGCATGGATCCTGTTCTGAATTCTCAGTAACCCTGGTAAGAAGAGTTGGTATTTTGATGCCATCACATTATGAGACATTTTACTCCTCCAAGTTTCAATGTGGAACTATGTATATAAGTAATATACACAAGGATTCCCTGCTTCTAAATTGCCCCAGCATAATCTATAAATTTGAATCACCTCAGTTAATGGAGTCTTTTCCCTAGCCAGATTGTTCTGTGTAAGACCTTATTTTGAAGTTTCCTGAAATCCTGGTGCCTTATGAAAGAGCCATGACATTTCTGGCTTAGGTAGTTTGTCCTATTGTCCTTGGCTAAATTTTCTTTGTAGCCTAGTTAAAACCTGGACACCTGGGAGCTTAAATTATCCCTGTAGGATATTAGTATATTAGCTACCTATAAAAATGAAGTTTATATGAGGCATTTGTTTACATTGAGCATCCCATAAAACTGTGGCAGAGAATTCAAAAGAAAAGGCTTTCAAATGAAGGTTTCATAGCTAAGAGCAAAAGGCTCTTAGAGTGGTATCTAGATAACTAATTTCCATTTTATATATTAAAAAGATTTTTTAATAGACAAGGATTTTTTTCCCCCACATGGCAGTCTAGAATATACAAAAAAAAAAAATTCAAGAATCCTTCTCTATTTATATTATACGTTTCAGTGCCATTTTTTTATAATTATTGTTGGTTCCAAGAGCAAATAAAGGAAAAGAATTTTAAGCAGTCATCTGTTGACATGTTGTTGAGGACTTGGTGAGCAAGAGGAACAGCCCTTGATTCACAAGTCATTCCAATTGTTAACCAGTAGGGAGAGATTATATCAAGCCAGTGAGAAAAATAATGGAAAAACCTGAAGTTGCACATGAGGGCGGATCCCAACCTACAAATAAGTGTGTTTTATTTTGTTATTTTAAAAAAGATTTTATTTATTTTTGTGAGAAAGAGAGAGTGTACAAGCAGGGGGAGGGGCAGAGGGAGAAGCAGACTCCTCGCTGAGCAGGGAGCCCAATGCGGGACCCAATCCCAGGACTCTGAATTCGTGACCTGAGCTGAAGGCAGATGCTTAACCGACTGAGCCACCCAGGTGCTCTAATAGGTGTGTTTTTAAAAAAAGTCATTATGAAGGTCAACAGTAACAATTGGATTTCCAAAACAGTCCAGTCTTTCTCTAGCATTCTTTGGTTGCAAATACACGGCAAGTACCTATGCTTAATCCAAAAGGTAAAAAGAAGGAAGAGGAAATGATTTTTAAGATAGGTAACTCACAGATATAAAGAAAGAGTTGGGGGTGCCTGGGTGGCTCAGTCATTAAGTGTCTGCCTTCGGCTCAGGTCATGATCCCAGGGTCCTGGGATCGAGCCCCAGATTGGGCTCCCTGCTCAACAGGAAGCCTCCTTCTCCCTCTCTCACTCCCCTTGCTTGTGTTCCTGCTCTCGCTAACTCTCTCTCTGTCAAATAAATAAATAAAATCTTGAAAAAAAAAAAAAAGAAAGAGCTAAAGAACTGAGCCTTGGCATGGGCAGGGACCAGGCAATTTAGAAATCATACTCAAAAAACTTAACAGCAGGTATAGCATGGATAGAGGCCAAATGGAATAAGTAACTGTGTGAACAACTGGTACAGTCATGGTAGAGCACACCCACTAAGGATGAGGCCTGAATCTGGGAAGCAGGTCCCAAAGGACCATCTCTTAAGGAAATTCCCATGACAAGAAGGCAATAGCAATCCTGTCCCCTCCTGGTGCCACTTCCATCAAGAGGAAGAGGTGATTAGTTCCCCTAGAGTTTTTTGGCTATAGCTCACCAAGAAGAGGGCACAACTAGATCTACATTCTACTAAGCCCGTAGGCAATAGAGTAGCCATGGTTTCCAAGGGAATATCAAGGGGCTACTACCAGAAAATGGAGATTGGGCACTGGGTAGACAAAACCAACAGATGCTTTTCACATCCACCTAATCCTACCTCAACTTCAGCCATTGCAATGGAGTTATTTTATTCCTTCCCATGTGGGTGAATCACTGATTGCCACTCACATAAGACTCTTCTTCTCACTTACTTAGTCACATTCCTTTTCCGCTAGTTTTAGTATTTCCTCTAGTTTTGCTCCTCTTCTCCTTTCCATAGTATTTCAACTGTAGGGTGAATTAAATATATTTGAAGAGTGTGGGGAGTATTAAGCTAAGGCTATAAGCATCATCATGACGTTCCTCTGGGAAAATGCACTGCAGAAGAGAATGAGGTATTTCAGGGAGAGTATGTGTCTCTTGGTGCAGGTGCAACGGCTCCAAAGTGGGGCTGGAGGCCAACATGGTAACTCTCCTTGGTATTTTTCCTTGAAATAGTGTGAGTGTCTGCAATGTAGTGAAAAGGAGCTTCCATGACCCAGAAAAAGACTTTTCTTTGAAGCTGAGCTTCCCCATCCCTTTCAGGCATAGGCCAACCTTGTCGCTCATATATGCAGGTACTTATATATTGGGAAGTATCAATACACAAAGATTTTTTTGACAGCCAAGATTACCAAGTGCAAAAATGGGTTCTTGGGGAGTATGGATAATATTAGCTACCAAGCCTTGTTCCAAGAGCTTGACATGCATCCCATCAACACTCAATCATACTATAATTTCTTCCACATCGAAAGTCTCTCTTTAACTCCACTTCTTACAGCAGCTACCACTCCATTTCTTTTCTCCCCTTTACAGCAAAACTCCTTGAAAACAACATCTATTCTCTCTCAAAATTTTCTCCTATTATCTCTCAAACTTGGCACAGTTAGGTTTCCCCCACCACTGGCACCACTCCACCAAAACTGCTCTTGTCAAGGTCGCAGTGATATTTATGTAGCCAAATCACTCCTCATCTTACATGACCTGTTGGTTACATTTGTAATCATTGATTGCTCCCTTCTTTTAAATGTGCTTCCTTTGACTTGGCTTCCAGATGCATTCCCGTCTTTTTCCCTCACCTCACTGGTCACTGGTCTGTTTTCCTGGTTCTTAGTTCCCTGTCCCTCTCTGGCTTCATTCACTTGCCTGTTGATCTCACCTAGTCTCATGGCTTTAGATATCTCTAAGTGTTGATGACTCCTGAATTGAAATAGCCAACCCAGACCTCTTCTTGGAGCTCTAGATTCATAGATGCAACTGTCCCTTGGACAGCTTTACTTGTGTGTGCAGTAGGCATCTAAAGCTCATTATGCCTAGATTGAATTCCTTCTGTCTCTGCCTTGAAACTTGCTCAACTCATAGTCTTGCCCATCTCAGCTGATGGCAATTCTATTTTTCCAGTTGCCTAGCATGAAAATCTAGAGATCTTGCTCAGCTCCTCTCTCTTAGTCTTAATATTCAGTTCATCAGAAAATCTTGTGGGTTTTCCTTCAACTTAAATCTAGACTTTTGCAACTCGCCATTCCATTATCACTTGCTTTATTCCTCTCCCATATTCTCTTAACTGGTTGTTTGGCTATTAACTCATGTCCCTGCAGTTGAGAAATCTCAACACAGCAGCTCAAAGATCCTTTTAAAGCATTTAGTACATCATATCATTGCTTTGCTCAAAACCCAAAGGGTCTCCATTTCCTTGAATGTCAAAGTCCTCACAATGGCCTTTAAGCCCCTATGTGATCTGGTCCCTATTGCCCTTCTTGTCTCTCTTCCACTGTTCTCCCTGTTACTTACTTCTTTCCTATCATATTGACCTCGCAGTGGTTAGGGCTTTTGCTTTAGCTGTTCTTGCTGCTTAGAATGCTCTCATCACATTACCAGTTGACAGACTTATTGACCTTCTTTGAGTTTTTGCTCAAATTTTACCTTCTCAGTGAGCCCTACCCTGATCATCATATTTAACCAATAACATGATTTCCCCTCCCTTCACTGCACAAAGCTTCCTGCCAAACCCCCAATCTCCATTACTTCTTATTTCTTCTATAGCAGTTGTAACTTTTAGCATACCATATACATTATTCTACTTCTTATTTCATGTCTATCTTATCCCACCACGATTAAAACCTACATGGGACATAGATGTGTGTCCTATTCACTGATATATTCCCAAGTGCCTAAGACAGTAGCTGTTCAAAAAATATTTTGTTGCATGAATGAAACAATCCATTTTAGGTAAATGATCTCCCCTAATACTCAAGGAAATATCAGTGGATCTGAAGAGAACACTGAGGCTCAGAGAGATTTGAGAATCAAAGTTCACAGAACTTACAAGTATAGAGATGGGATTCAAAACAGGCTTATTTACCTCCTAATCCTTGCCTTTATTCAAACCTACCATGAATGTGTGTGACTTCTGTCTTTAGGTGATTTTTTAAAACACAGAATGATTTTGTTTAACTCAATGGTTTTTAGATGTAGTTCTTCCCATAAATGGGTTAAGGAGTAGTAAGTAGGTAGGGGTGAAGTTGACATTTAGTGTAGTGTCTTTTCTGAAATTTAATTACAACATCTCACTTACTTCCCAAAACAACCCTTGAAATTACAGGCTTGTCCCTATTTGTAGGTGAGGGAGTGATGTGAAGTTCAAAGAACTCAGAGAGTTAAGTGACTTAGGTAATGCCATTATTAATGACATCGGATTTTGAGTTTGGGTTTTTGATTCCAGCTCCATAATGGGTAAGTTGAAATGACCCTTTAGGTCATTCCACCCTTATGAATTTGTAAAACCCAATTGTGGGACAGGATATCTGGCTGCAAGGAGTGAGAAAATGTAAAGCCTTCCTCTGGCGACTTCCTTTAATGAGCCTGAGGGAAAATGTGAACCTGGTTTGAAAGTGGACATGTGTTTAACCAGAACAAAAGCAAGAAAAGTTATGTTGGAGTATGTGGTTTGAGGACCAAACTTCAACACTGCAAGCAAGGCAGTCTGGAGTGACTCATTTTCATTAAAACGGTACTATGACAATGTTTGCTGCAGGAAAGAAGGAACCATGAATTTTAGAGATCTTCTTTCTTCCCGCTATTTCTAATGAGAGCATTAAAGAAGGTGGGAGAGAGAAAAGACCAGATCTCATTCAGAACTCAAGTAGTAAAATACTCAACTATAAATTTGCTTCACATTTGCATTGTGGTGCTCTCTCATGCTCTCTCTCTCTTTCTCTCTCTCCCTCTCTGGTGTCCTCAGCTATAGGTGACACTGCGGTGGTCACACTGGAAATCTTCACCTGCTCTGTCATCTCTGAATTTAGGTTGCACTTTTTCGTATCGGCCCCAGTGATCTTTTCTCTTTCTCTTTCTTGCCTTGCACCTTTTTGCTCACTCACTTCCTGACAAAATAAAACTAATTTTCATTCTGAAACCATATTTAACCCTCTTCACTGTTGCCAGTAATTCAAAACCAATAATTCCCCAGACTGTTTATATTCAAGGAACTTTATTAAATTTCCAGGTTACTGTGATTTTCTTTGAGAAAGCTAAAAGAAACTTTCTCACCGTGCTTCTGCATATGGAACTGCCACCTTATTGCATATTCCACCATCTTTGCAAACTCTTAATCTCTCCATAGATCTATGGCAATCATTACTCTCGACTTTATTTCCTGGCAGTGAACTCGATAAGCAAAAACTCCCTTCATTGTGGAGGCCCAGGGAAACGTGAAAAATCGTCACTTTGCTGAGTGGAAAAGATTTAAGTTTTGGATGGCGCTGGGTTAATAAAGGTGATATTTGAAAACCTGCTCTCTCTTTAAATTATCACCATCAGAGTTATACTACTTTCAACAAGCAAGTTT
Source organism: Phoca vitulina (assembly GCF_004348235.1). NCBI lineage: Eukaryota > Metazoa > Chordata > Mammalia > Carnivora > Phocidae > Phoca > Phoca vitulina. Next base: position 29,167,873 of record NW_022589713.1, read on the forward strand.
TCTCACTTGCAGGGACACAGGAGACTAGCAGGACAACCAGATTTCGTATCTTTCAGAAGCTAGACCATATTGCACACTTAAGCAAGTCATGGACATCTAGATGTGTTGTACATTGTAGCTATCCGCATGCTAACTGAGCGGTGAGACTATTTCTTCACACTTTCTGTCAATACTAGTCCTGGGTTAGCTAGATGTGTTTGAGTTTTGAACTGAACAATCAAAAACCCAAAAAATACATAAAAATTCTAGAGTTATGGTAAATCCCATCTTGGAATACGTATAGAATTTCAATACTCCTTGGAGAGCAGAATCATTTGAGAACTAAATAAATAAGGAAATAATGATTAGTATAAATATGAGTTGCATCATGCTCAGCAATTTTAAATGGTTTTACATAATTATATTATTTAATTTTTACAATAAACTTGGGAATTATATGTGACAGACTTTACTAGTGTTCTTATTTTACTGGTGAGGAAATTAAGGCTCAATGTGTAAATGACAAGTTTAAGGTCACACAGCTGTCAGTAGCAAAGATGAGCACAAATATCTATGTTCTTAACTCAAAATTCAATGCTTTTATAACTACATAAAATTGGCATTTTTATGACCCAAAATTAAACTGGACATTAAATAAGTAATAATAAATAACAAATTAGAGTAAATACTTATTATTATAATTGTTATATTATTACTCTACTAGAAAATCCTAACATGAACATTAATCTTTTGAAAAGACTGATTTCAACATAGACTCGAACAATTTTATTCCTATGGATTAAGTATGAAAATGCACACAACAATAAAGAATGGTCAGAGTCTTTTTTTATAGATTGGAGAAAAGATGCAATCATGTTCCTTTGGCCTTTGGAGAAAGGAGAGAAAGAAATTGCATTTTTCCCATGGCTAGCAAAACTGCTGAAAATGGATGAGTCGCCAATTTTGATAAGATCCATGACTGGTATCATAATTTGCAGTGATTCATCTGTGATTTTTTTCCCTTTCCAAAATAAGGTCTGAAACAAAACCAAAGCCTTAGGAAAAAGATAACAACTGGCATTTTTATCTCTTGTGTGTGTGTATGTGTGAAATGGAACTTACTTACGATACATTTAGAATACATTTGATTCTGGCACAGTAAGCAATCTTAAAGATCATCTGGTCCACCCCCTCACTGCTCTTCTTCCAAATTCTAGGGCTGAAGAAAATGAGGCCTCAGGGAGGGTCCTTCAACTAGTTCATGATAAATCTAGGACCAAAATCCAATTCTCTTTCTGCTACGTTAATTGTCCTTGTGATACAATATTCCTTCTTCCTGGCTTATTTTTAAAAATTAGAAAAAGTAGGAGGGGTTTCCCTCCACCATGTGATAGGTCTTTCTTATTGTTTACTAAACATTATTAGTCATTCTTCTTTACTCTAACTGGTACGTAATTTGACATTCTAGTTTATACATAAATGCACGGTTCCCAAACAATATAAATTGTTCCATATCATGATGCTTTATTCTCTCTTTCCCTTGTGCCCATATTTCTTTGTAAAACTAAAATTAACATCCTCATGCGAACCCAGAATCCTTAGGCATTTAACTCCATGGCACACAAATTTGTAAGCTATATTTTAAAGGGTTCCCTCTTCATTAAATTCATAGATAAAAATAAGTTCTGGGTCCTTGTGAATTTTGAAAAAAGAAATTTCAAAGATTGGAATAAGAAAAAACAATAGCACTATGTTGTTTTTCTTGCTACTTTTTGGACCCCAGTTAGCCAAAGACTTAAAGGAATCTTTCCGACTGCTGGTGATTATTGCTATTGCAAAATTTCTCAAATGAACTTCTCGGTTGGGATTTCAAGTTATCTGATTCAATTGCATTTTCGAGCAGGATATTATCTGTTTTCCTCATGTTTGGGGATATCGTTTTAGATAGAGGCAAATCTCAGGCAATGCTGAGGAATTGTAGACATTCTGGATTTGTGTGTGCGCATGTCAGTTATTTGCTCTCTGCCTGCCACCTCTGCTTTTCATAATAAGAAAAGATTTTTAAAAATGAGAAAATAAACAGTGAAAAGATGATTTTTCCCCCTTCTTTTCTCCTTTTAATTTGATTTGTGGCTTTTTAGAATGAAAGTTCTTTGTAATCATCTATTTCGTCTTTCTAGACATTTCATTCAGTGCCAAGAACGCTTTGGATGTCCAGAGACCAACAATGGCACCAAAGTAATGATATTAACAATTACTTCTATGCAACTTTGTGACAAAGCAAATCCCCAACTCCAAATTTCTATTGGTTAGAGTTTTGGACCCATTTTTGGAACTATTAATATTTATTGGCTCACTCAAGTTTTAAAAATCGTTCTCTTCTGGATCATATGGAAAAGATTAGGAAACTTCTCTTATCAATGCTTATTCATAACTACCATATGTGGTGCTAAATTATTATAAGAAATTGAGCTGAGTATGGGCAGTGAATATTAATTTGCTGCCTAAAATCTCTTCATTGTTGGATCTCAACATTACCTTGACAAGCATGTTTTTTTCTTTCAGTGAGGGGCTGACAAGGTGGTGAAACATAAAAGCAGAGAAAAAGCAGGGGATTGGTGAGTGGGATGCTTCTTTGGGCCAAACAACATAAGAGAAAGTTGCAAGCATGAAATATAAGTTCATAAATAAAACTCAGGAGGCTTGTGGTGATCTGTTCACAATCATGATCTACAGCCAGCCACGGCTTCGGCACTTCTAGGAATATATTATTTCTAAAATGATAACATGAAAAGTAAATAATTCGTACTACAAAGCCCAGAGAGCTGGTGGGAGGCAGACATTGTGTAATGGATTATGACAGTGAACCACTACCCTGGACCTCCTGGCCTTCCCAGGATTGGACCGAAGTCTAAGTCCTCAATCTCTGAGTGATAGAAACAGGAGTGTTTCTAGGAAAGCAAGAAATAGCACACTCAAGCAGGGTAATTGAGAAGCATTTAATAAAGGAACTCTTCACTGCAGTATGGACGGGGTTAAAGGAAACTAATGAAGGGTAGACTACCCAAGGGCTAACAATACTGGGGAGCCATTGCCACCCTTAAATCCTAATGGGCAAGTGAAGGAAATGATTAATGGAACCCAGAGAGAGTTATTTGTAGCTGCAATAAAGGTCTACATGAGAAGAAATATGGCTATTCAAAGAAGATGCAACAAAACTGTGGTGACCCAACAAGGATGAAACCAAGGGACTCCAATCTCCCAGTGGTGCCTCCTATTGGTCAAACTCAACTGGAAGCCAGAAGACAAGGGAACAGGTCAAGGCTCAAGGCTGCACTGAAAAAGGTGGTGAATTCCAAAGCAGGCAGAGTGCTTTGACAACTCAGATCCTTCAAAACTCCAAGCAGTGGCAAGGCAGTGGGTTTGCATTTCTTGTAATGTACTTGAGAGGACTGGATCAATTAATCTCTAAAGCCTTCAGTGACTCCTTTCCAGGTAAGATTTGCCCAAACTAAAGATAATGCTGGGTGTCTAGACATGCTATATAAGACTGTGGTCCCCAAATTTTAGGATTACATATTCTATGTAACTCTCTGCTACAGATCCTGGATCTCATGATGACAAAGATAAGAGAAAAAGAAAGAGAAAAGAAAAAAAATCCTACTTATCCTCAGAACATTGCCATATTCACTAATATTCTGCTTTATATCAATCATTTAAGGTAAACGTTAAGTAAAAATGTGTACAGCATGTTGAAAGTCAATTTTATTAGTGTGCCTTAAAAACACAAACAAAACCAACAAACTAGTAGTTAAAAACTGTTATAATGCTACTGAGTAGTTTTTACTGCTCTGATACTAAAACTCAAAGATGATAAATAAAACATTCACGTTATAGTATTGGTGATGGATTTTTACTGCTAGACTAAAATCTAACAAACAAAAATAATACCTATATGATATAGGAACTATAGTCATTAAGGTGTGATAGAGACAAAGTAATGTAATGGCAGCTAAGAATATTCTTATCCAAATATTAAAGCATTTCTGAGAGGTGCCCGGTTGGCTCAGTCGGTCGAGCAGACATCTGCCTTCCACTCAGGTCATGATCCCAGAGTCCTGGGATGAAACCCCATGTCAGGCTCCCTTCTCAACGGGGAGCTTACTTCTCCCTCTCCCTCTGCTACTCTCCTTGCTTGTGCATTCTCTCAATCTTTCATGAAAAAAATTTTTAAAAACCTTCAAAAAATTAAAGCATTTCCAATAGATTCCTGAAACACTTACAGTAACAATTACTTTCCATTCATAACAGTTAAATGACATTTAAGGTGATTAGGTTTTTTGGTTGACATTAGTATTTATTCCTAGATGCCCAGGTGAGCTCATTGCTGGAAGAAAGGAGTCACATATCCCTAAATTAATGAGAAATTTATGTCTGTTTTATCAACTAAAGTATGTACTAGAAGACACAATTCAGAATAATCACTGATGTGGAGATGACTAGGCGATACTGTCGTAATACCTCCAATAATCTTACAGTTAGTAAGAACTAGAATGTTATACCTCTTATCTCTCAGATTATACTGCAGAATTTTCTGAGGAGTCATTTAAGATTCTGTAACTTGTTCAAGTTTGTCATCTGTGAGGAGCACACCATGCTCTTGTCGCCATTTTTAGAACCATCCAGCCCTATTTAAGGGAGAGCAGGGAGAACAAGAGTTTGGGATGCTGCAAAGGGTCTCAACTTTTATATGGAACTATCATAGGTCAAATAAGTGAGCCAATGAAATAATGAGTAAGGCTGTGTTGGTGGAAGAGAGGGTGTCAGTGACTCTAGTAGATAGGGAGAATGACAGTGGAGCAGAAACTCAAAGGGCTGTCTCAGGCAAGCAAAGAAAGAACCATATCAAAGATATGGATGGGGTTGGCAAGAAAGGCAGTCATTGGGAAATGACTGAGTGTCCATGTTTGTTTTCTGCTGGTCTGCTGAAGGCCAGATGGTTAATTCTTTGCACATAGGCCCAGCAGAAGATTTTTAGGTTATCGTCGGAACTGAGTAAGAGGATTCATCATTGTTCTTAAAAATGAACAAATAAACAAAACAAAACAAAACTGTTACATCGATGCCATTTCCCTAAATTTATGTCCTATTCCTGTACCATAGGCTGGGGAGAGAAAGTAGAAGCTGCTCTTTATTGAACTCCTTTGCTCCTTCCATTTGGTTAACAAATCCTTATCATCCTATTCCCCCACTACAATTTTTTTTTTTTTTTTTTTTTTTGGCTGCTTTTCTTGATTCCCAGAGAGGTCATTACCTTGTAATATATCCTCTTAGCATCTCACACTGTTCTGCACCCACTACACGTGGTTATTTATTTCCTCCTTTACCATCATTTTACTTGGTATCTGGAAGGAGCGCAGATAAACACTGTGATGGTTAATTTTATATGTCAACTTGGCTAGGCCATGGTACCCAGATATTTTGTCAAACACACCTGGATGTTTTTGCAAATATTTTTAGGTGGGATTAATGTTTAAATCAGTAGACTTTGAATAAAAATTACCTTCCATAATGTGCATGGCTTCATCCAATCAGTTGAAGGCCTGAAGAAAACAGACTGACCTCCTCCAAAGAACAAGGAATTCAGCCAGCAAACTGCCTGTGGACTTGAACTGAGACATCAGTTCTTCCCTGGGTGTCCAGTCTGCCAGCCTACCCTGCAGATTTTGGACTTGACAACCTCCACTGTCATGTGAGTCAGTTTCTTAACATCGATCTCTCTCGCTATATATTTTTATTTATACTTATATAATATATAAATAATTATAATAGAATAATATAGTTAGAATAAATTAAAATTATAAATTATAAATAAATACATAAATATAATGTATAATATAATATTTATTAATATTATATATAAAATTACATATATATTTCTCTAGAAAACCCTAAAACAAACCCATGTGTTCATTCCTCCAGGTTTAACTAAAAGTCACACTTTATCTTCCTTGAGCATGGTAAAGATGTCAATTCTCCTTCAATTTACTATATTTTCATATATTGATATATTGCTTTTTCTTACATAAAAGGTAGCATATTTACTGTTTTGTACCTTTTTTTAACCTAAAAATGTGTTGAAGATCTCTCCATCTCCATATGTAATAATTTTTCTTTTTTATGACTGCCTACTACTCCATTACTTGGATGTGTCCTAAAGAAGGACATCTGGATTGTTCATAATCTTTTGATGATAAAAATGTCTTCAAGGAATGACTTTGTCATAAATAGGTTTTTTATGGCAGCTTAACTTATGGATAGATTTTTAAAAGTGAAGTATAAGGTTGGAAAGATAATGCATGTTATTTTTCTAGTTATTAACAAAATTTCCTCCATTAGCCTTTTACCATTTTACATTTCCATCAGTAAGGTAAGAAACTGTTTATTTCTATACAGTTTTGTCAGCAGAGTATTTGTCAAACTGTGATTTTTACCAATCCAGTAGGTAAGAAAGAGAACTTCATGTTGTTTTATTTTTATTTCGCTGATTAGGTGTAAGGTTGAGTATTTTTTCATGTGTTAAGGAAAGTATTTTTATGTGTTAATCAGTGAGCTGTCTGTTCCTGGCTTTCCCTCATCTCTTGGTGTGTTCATTCTGTCCCTCAGATTTTAGTAGTCCTTTGTGTATTAGAAATACTCATCTTCTGTGATATAAATTTTCCAATAGTTTTTGTTTTTTATATTTGCTGGGTTTGCCTTTACTTTTTTTATGTAATAATATTTACCTATTTTTAGCTGCTTTTAGATTTTGAGTCATAGTTAGAAAGAATCTCCCCATGCCCAAATTACAAAATTCTCTTCCAGTAGTGATAGTTTCAATGTTTACTGTTAGCACCTGTAGTCTAAATGTATCCATGATGTTTGTATGAGGTATATATCTAACTTCATATTTGCTTTTTTTCCCAAAGTGACTATCCAGTTAACCCAACACTGTTTATTAAAAATTCCATCTTTCCTGCACCGATTTATGTTGCCATTTTTATAAAACACTTCATTCCCATAATCATTTGTGCCTTTTTCTTTGTTGGTCTCTCCATCTACTCATGCAACAATATTTACTATACCATTTCAACTGTAGAAAGTTTTTAGAAGTTTACTTTTAGGAAGAGCTGGTAGCCCTGTATGGCTCCTTTGTTGTGTCAAAGAAATATCATTGATTCTTATTTTAGTGTGTTTTATGGAGATCGTTGAATTTTCTCCAATGTCTTTTCACATCTATGAAGATCATCATATAATTTCTCCTCTTAGTTCTATCAATGTGATACATTATCTTATAGATTTCCTAATAGTCAACAGTCCTTGTATTCCTGGAATGATTCTGACTTAGTCATAATGTATTGTTATTTTTTAACTTTTATTAGGAAATAACTTTAAACTTATTTTGTATTATTTTAAGTAAAATGTAAGAAAACCCGTAAAATTTTTTATACTCTTAATTCAGCTTCTCTGATTGTTAAGATTTGACACATTTAATGTATCATTCTCTCTGTCTCTCTCTCTCTTTCTCTGTGTCTCTTTACACAACACATACACACATGCACACACACACACATACACACACACACAGTTATCTAAATGCACGCATACCCAACCACATATACACATACATAAAATTTTTTTTTGAACCATTTTAGGGAATTACATCATACTCCTTTACCCTTAAATACTTCATTGTATTTTTCCAAAAACAAGAATATTATCTAAGAATATTATCTCACGTAATCTTACTGCCACTATCAAATTTACAAAAAAATAACATTAATGCAATACTATTATCAAGTTTTTCTTTAAACATTTGGTACAATTCACCAACGAAGCAAGCTGGGCCTGTGCTTTTCTTTGTGGGAAGCTTTTTATTGGTAATTGTATCTCTTTACTTGTTATTGATCTGTTCAGATTTTCTATTTCTTCTTGAATCAATTTCAGTAGTTTCTGTCTTCTAAGGAATTTGTCCATTTCATCTAGATTATCTAATTTGTTAGCATACTGTTGTTTATGGTATACCTTTATGATACTTTTTATTTCTGTAAGGTCAGTAGTGATGGCTCTCTTTCATTCCCACTTTTAGTTATTTTAATCATCTCTCTTTCTCTTTTAGACCGTTCAGCTAAAGGTTTATTAATTTTGTTGATTTTTTCCAAAAAACACAATTTTTTGTTTCATTGATTTACTCTATTGTTTTTGTATTTTCTATCTCATTAATTTCCACTCTAATCTTTATCATTTTCTTTCTTCTGGCTGCTTTAGGTTTCACTTGCATTTTTTTGGGGGGGGGTGTCTTAAAGTGGAAGATTATGTTATTGAGTTGAATCTTTCCTCTTTTTTCATGTAGTGTTTTCAGCTATCAGTTTTTCTCTATGTGGTGCGTAGCTGCATTCCGTAAGTTTTGGGAATTGCATCTTGATTTTCATTCATTTCAAAGTATTTTCTAATTTTCCTGATTTCTTTCCTGACCCATGTTTTTTAGGAGTGTATGTTTCAATTTCCACATATTTGTGAATTTCTCAGATTTCTTTCTGTTATTGAATTCATTGTGGTTGGGAAACATACTTGAATGACTGCAATCATTTTAAATTTCTTGAGGCCTATGTTACAGCCTATCCTGTAGAATGTTCCATGTGTGCTTGAGAAGAATGTAAATTTTGCTATTGTTGAATGGAGAGTTCTATAGATGTCTGTTAGGTATTTGGTTTACAGTTGTTCAACTCTCCTATTTTCTTTTTGATTTTCCACCTACTTGATACATTATCGAAAGTATTGAAGCCTCCAGCTATTACTGTTGAGTTGTCTAGTTTTCCTTTCAATACTGTCAGTTTTTGCTTCATGCATTTTGGGGCTCTATTTTTAGGTGCCTATATGTTATAATATGTTATATCTTTGTGATAAATAGACTCTTTTATTACTACAAATTGTCCTTCTTTATTTATAATAACTTTTTTGTATTAAAATCTGTTTTGTCTGATTATTAGTATAGTCACTTCAGTTTTCTTATGGTTGTTGTTTGCATGACAATTTTTGTCAGTTGACATTGGTAAGTGAAATTAATCTAAAAATTCTCTTTTATTGGGCAATCTTCATCAGATTTGGTATCCATCTTACACTTGCTTTATTAAAAAAAACAGTTTTCTTTCTTTCTTCATGTTTTGAAAAACATACTAATTATAGATAAACTTTAAAACAATCATGAAAATTAGATTGTGGACTTGAACATTCGATGGTTCCAGATAGATATGGTTAATTTGATTGTACTATGGTTATATAAGAAAATGTCTTTGTTTTTAGTGATGCATACTGCACTATACAGGGATAAAATGATGCAGTGTCTGGGCTCACCTTAATATACTTCAGCAAGGAAAAAATATCTCAAGTCTGGATAATTATTAAATCCAGGTGATGGCTACATGAGGATTTATTATATTCTTTCTATTTTTGTTTACTTTAATTTTTTTCATAATATAAGATAGACTTACGTTCCAACCCAGATTTACTTTATTTGGATTTTCAACTAATAAGCCAAGGAATCTGCATTTTTAAAAAACCTCTCAAGAAATCAAGACTATTGTCTAAATCCTCAAGAACAAACAGTGGAAGGAGGCATCATCAATGGAGAAATTTCAATCAAATTTTGGAGATGCAAAGCACTGGAGGTGTGGGAGTTGACAAAATGAACTGGGGGAAGGCACAGGTTAGAGTTTTTACAAAGAGGAATACAGAAAAGAGGAAAAATAATATGCACTACAAGCTCAGATGCATCAATATGGTGCATTTGGAGGCTAAAACCTGGAAGAAATTGAATGAAAATCTGTATTTGGAAGTTGACCTCCCTACCTCCCACTAGAGCAAGCAGAACCCATGCAGCCAGATGTCTCCCTCCAGAAAGGATATTGGAGCTTTCTTCTCTTTCGAAATTCAGTGGCCCCAAATAAAAGATATTGGCATTTAAGAGACTGTTCAGTGTCTAGCACTGTACCATTCACTCCTAAAAATGTAAAAGTTGCTTCAAGAGGAACTTACCTTTAGAAGAGCTCATGCTGACTTTTCTGAAACAATAACCACAAGTATGTCCAACTTTCAGAAAGCTGTTAGATTTGCTCCCACTGTGCTTTCTATCCACAAATGTCACCTTCTAAGGGAAGGTTACCTAGAACCCCCACGTACTTCCCCCCCCAGCTTTATTGACGTAGAACATTGTGTAAATCTAAGGTGTACAATGTGATATGCTACACATATATATCATAAAATGTTTACCACAATAAGGTTAGTTGACACATCCTTTACCTCATGTAAAACTATTTTGTTGTTGTTATGGTGAGAACATTAAAGCTCTACTCTCATAGCAACTTTCAAATATATGATACAATGTTGTCAACTATAGTCTCCATGGTGTACATTAGGTTCCCAGAACTTGTTCATTTTACAACAGAAAGTTTGAACCTTTTTAAAAAATATTTTTTTACATTTTATTTTTTTATTTTTTGAAAGTTTGTACCTTTTGACCAGTATCTTCCCATTTTCCTAGCCTGTGGCAACCACTCTCTGTTTCTATGAGTTCAATATTTTTAGATTCCATATATAAGGGAATCCCCATGTGCTTTGACCCAAATCCTGACACTTGATGAACAGGTCTCCAAAGTAGGGTTGCTCAGGTTCCAATCCTGTCTTTACTACTCACTAGACTCCATTTCCCAGACTCCTTGAAGTTAAGTATGGCTAGTAGAATGTGAGCAGAAGTAGGGTGTGCTGCTTTGAGACCTCCCATGTGTGGTCTTCCCCCATTCATCTGGCTAGAATGGAGTTATCTACCAATGTGAACTCCTTAGCCTCAAAGTGAAAGCCCCCCCACCCCCAGTTCCTTGGTTCGTGCTTAAAAGAACGTTGTCTGCCCATTAGTAATACCTACCTTAGAGTTTGGATGAGTAAAATAAACTTGTATTGCATTAAGCCACTGGGATTTGGCGGCTTATCCTCCCAGAGAAGCCAGCTACACTGTAGCTAATGCACCATTCTTTTCTTTTTTCTTATCTATATTAGCAAATAAAAACACAAGTCCAGTTGCACCAAAAGAAGTTCAGGGAGAAGCAATGGCTTCACTTTTAGCCTTTGTTCCCTTGTAGATAAGGGACTGGCTATTCTAACACACTGCAGGGAAAGCAGTGGAATGTTTGAAAAGACCACAGAAAGCTCATTTCCAATAAGCAACGGATAATAACAACAATAACCGTAATAGCATTAATGGCAATAATAATAAACATTAATCTCTCTTCAGCAAAGTCTGAATGGCATTCAGTGGCCCAAGGGCCATTATGACTTGGGTGTGACTGGGCCCTGCTGTGGGCCTTTTCTAAGGCAGAGAGGGATGGGAACCTATAAGCCTGGCACACAATGGAACATAATCTCCTTCTCTCTGTTGCTTTTTACAAGAAACCAGTGGAGATCTGTCAGGGCAAAAGCTTTCTACAGAGCCTCCCAGAATGAGAACGCCTGGTGCCCAACGCTTTTACTGGAGAGCACCAGGCAGGCATAATAAAGTCAGTAATTTCTCCTGCCTGCAGCCTTGAATTAGGCCACATGGTAGAGCTTTTTAGGCTGATGAAAAAATACCACAGAACTTTAGAAAAATGGTTACGCCTTATTAAATTATTCGAAATCTCTGGAGTTGTATCTCTTTTATGGCCCCAAATTGGCATACCTGTTAACTTCCAGTGTTCAAATTTCTCTAAAATATTATTATATTTAAGACATAATGCCATCCTCAAACTGCGTATGAACTACAGAGCGTCAGGAAAAGAGAGAGAGAGACTCAACATTTCCCGGCTTAAAAACCTTTACCACAATTAGTAGTTAGTAGCTTTCAGAAACATTTGCTGGATAAGTAACCACGGTCAAATCGCATAATTTTGCCCCTACCCCCTCCTTCTCTCTTTTCTTTTATTCCAGGGTTTTGAGTGCTGGTCTAAGAGCTATAATTTCATCTTTAGGCATATCTCTTCAGGCATTCTTAATGAGACATTTGATTTGTCCAGTCCTGCCTTCCTGCATTCAGCCTTTTAGGGATTTGGGGTTGGGAGAGTGTGGGAAAAAGGGAACGTGGAATACCACCATGCTGCTGAGAAAATAAAATGTAGGGATTCGAAGAGATTGTGAATGATCTTTTCTCCCCCTTAGGCAAGGCTATATCTAAAAGTATTTTAGTCAGATAATTTTCCATTCTCAAATATTTATTTCATGCCTATTGTGTTCTGTACATATTCTAGGCATGAGAGAAACAAAAAAATGAATTTATATTATTTTTTAAAAGTTTTAAAAAATGTGAGAAGCTTAGTAGTTATGAACTTCTTTTTATGAACTTGGTCTAAGAGTAACTAAATATTCTACTTTTATTATATAGCAACTTTGGACATGAAAACAAAAAGAAGGAGGAGTAGTCTATTAAAAAAACTGTCATTTCGCCTATATGTTTACTCACTTTTGAGAGCCCTAAATACGTGCTCAATTAATATTTGCCCTGTAAATAAAAGAGTTATGAAGAAAGTCATTTAGATAATTATCTGATAATTGAAATAAAACAGTTATGTTTAAGTGAAATATTTCCAGAAAAGGTAAATATTTCCATACCAGGAGTATGAATTTTTGTTTTTATTATTTGACTTTGTGTTTGTGGACTCACCACAAACTGGGGAACTGGAAACCCATTGTGTCCGAGAAATAATGCTATGAGTGGTGGGTAGGTCCCCAGTCTATTCAAGATCCTGCAATACAGCTTTTCAATGAATTAAGTAGGAACTTCTTTTTTTCTCAAAATGGATATACTTTAACACTGAAATTCAGTCAGAGACCATATTCTTTTGCTTGGCTGTTACCTGAGAAAAGCAGGTTTAGTTAGGAAGTATATGAAGATATAGGTGACTCTGCTCTGGCAGAGATTTGGAGATAGATTTTTCAATTCTGTCACTGGTTTGAATAGATGAGAGCATTTGTTTATTTGTTTTGTGTGTCTTTTTGTGGGGGATGGATGGGCAAAAGTTTTCATACTTCAAAATATATTTTATTTTCCTTTCTTAATACTGGCATATTGGTAGAAACCCCCTTTTATTCATCAGGGAGTATTTTGGTTCACCAGCAAAACCCAAGGCAGGAGAAGGAAGAACAAAAGAGGAGTGTTTTCTGAGGAGAATAGAAATGATTGGAGATCAAAAATGCAAGGAAGAGACTGTGTTGTGGAAGTAAGAGTAGTGAGTGGTAAAAATAGTGAGATGCCAGGGGCCTGGTGTTTGTTCACTATTCCTGAGGAGGACAAAACATGGTGTTAGGAGAGAACCTTCTGGAAGTGACTGTCAGGAACAGCCCAAGAGAGCTCCTTAAAAGAATGTGATCAACGGGCAGAAAAGGGAGACTATTAAGTAGGACAAGATAACCTGTCTGAGAAATGAATGGTGTCTTACTGCCTTGGCTATGGGCTCATTGCAGAAGAAGGAAAGACACTTCTGTGTTTTTCTTTGAGGGTTGACAGAGCTTATTATCCTGAATGCCAGTTTTCCTTACTATTGGAGGGGGGAATTAAAAAGCCTTTAGTGTGTTAAGCTGGTGGTTGAGAACTATATTGTCCCGAAGTTGGAGGTCTGGGATATTGAAGGAGCGGGAGGGAGGTTTAATTCTGGGAAGAATTAAACTGGGGTCAGGGGCGGGGTTGTGGGTCTTTTGCTTTGTGCCTAGACAATTGTGCCAAGGTTCTGGGACCTCTGGGGCAGCGGTTGCACGGATGCTGAGACTGAACACTAAGTATTGGTGACGCTGGGAGCTGTGAATCAGGTCCTAGAGGCACATTTGACATAAGGGAGTGGATGCTGTGAAGATTCAGCCTTCCGGCTTTCAAGAGGTCTGTGTAGATTCAGACAATGAGCATCTTAGATGTGACCCCAGTGAACTGAAAGCTAGCGGTTCTCTCCAATGTTCCTGAGTTGCCATAGCAGACTTCTTGTAAGATTTCAAGTGAGGGGGAAAGCCAGTCTCCAAAATGACTGAGATGTGATTTCTTGGAACCCCTGATGTCTGGGGACTGAACTACATTTAATCTAAATTGGAAAAACAAAAAATATGTTCTGCTGTTGGCGTGTCCTCACATTCTTGTTTTTATAATTTTACTACATATGCAGTGGTCCTTAAAAATACATAGAATTGTTTTGAATGTTTTAGAATTTTATATAAATGGTATCATACGGTTAAGAGGAACAGGATGAGGGAGTAGAGCTGTGTGTGTACAGTGCTATTTATTTTTAAAAAGATCTAAAGCAAATATAGTAAAATGTTAACATTTGTTAAATCTGGATGTGGATATACAGGTGTCTTATAAGTTTTTATTCCTCTACTTCTCTGTATGTTTAAAACATTTTGTTATTTTTAAAAATAAAATAAAAAAAAAAAAACCCGAAGACAAAAGCCAGCATAATGTTTCTGGACTCCAGGCGTCATGGAATGTTTAATACCGATTTTACTTAAAATGTTTGCAAATTGGTTTGTTGCAACTCCTGAGGTACTTTTACAGCTTGAGTTGAAGCCTTTCCAGTTTGATGACATACTGGTGTTGCCTACTGAACGTGTCCCCAACAGAACTCTTGAACTTTTACCACCACGTCTGCTTTCCACTTCTCCATTTTAGTAAAAGTTGCAACTATCCATTCGATTACTCTATCCAGAAACCTACTGCTGATCCAGGATTCTTCTTTTTTCCTAATTTCCCATATTCAGGTAATTGGTTTTGTCTCCAAATATCTGCAAGACATCCAGACTTTTAGCTCCAGCACTGCTGTCACCACCTTATTTGGGTCATCTTCTTCCCCTCAGCATGTACCTCAACATCCACCCAACTCGTATCTCTGGTCTGACTCTTCCCATACCAACTCCTTCCCCAGACAGCAGCAAAAGTGATTTTCTTAAAAAATGGAAATTAGATCACTTCATTCCCCTACCTAAAAGTCCTTTCATTTATGCTCCAGCTCTTAGTAGTTACAGGAGCACACCTAGCTTCTTCTCATCCCAGAGGTCTTTGTGTTGGTTCTGTCTTCCACCTGTAACCAACCTTGCCGGAGCCAGATCCTTCCTTCTTGAAGTCTAGCTTAAGTCCCTCACTGATCACTGTATGGCAAGTAGATCACCCCTTTTTCTTTCTTTTTCTCTATTAACCCCCATTTTTGCTTCTCTCAGAGAACTTTCTGCAACTTCTGCTTATTTCACAGTATTTATTTATTGGTTGATTGATCATCACTTGGCATTAATTTTTGGCTACCCAGGATCTAAATTCCCTTCGTATTTGAAGAATCTCCCAGCTGGGGAATCTAAGCCTACCTCCAGTATGGAGGTTAAAAATGGCTGATAACACACTTTCTCAGAGTGCCTTGCATCTTGGACACATGACCTACACTGTGTCATTCAGATCACTTGCCCAGACTCTGACTTAAAGCTAGTGAAGTGACAAAGCAGGGACTCTTCAGAATCCACGGTGACAGTGGCAGCAGCAGCAGCAGTAGTTAAATCCATTTCCAGAAACAACAGAGACCGTGGTTCCAGCGGAACTGGTCTGCTGTCCAGACCCAGTGTGGTGGGCAGTGCACGCTTGGGTGTGTCTCCAGCAGAACAGTGTGGGATGTTGTCACCGCACCTGTGGCATACCTGGAGCCTTGTTCCTCACCATAGAGCCTCCAAACCTATTTCCCCAGCATTCTTTTTGATTCTGTGAGCCACCCAAAAATGTCTTTAACAAACACCTTTTCTGCTTAAATTAACTCTGGTTGGCTTCTGTTTGCTTGTCAAGGTTGGGAGTAGGAGAGGCAAATGAGGCATGTGCGACATAAAATTTAAGGAGGCTCATAATCAGATCACGGAGTGCCAACCCTGTACTTGCACATCCCTGAGAGTGAAGCCTTCTTAAATTGTGTGCCCTGAGAGGCTCACATGCCTCATCCAAGTCCCAGCCCCATGCTTGCAAAGTAAGAAGATATTAAATCCAACTTTTCTGGAGACCTGGAATCTCTGCAAGCAGGTGATGAATGGCTTATCTCATGAAACTAGGTGGTGGAATATGTCTGCAGGACCAGCTAAGAATGGGAAACTTGTTCTTCCAGAATTTACCCATCACTCTGTCCCAGTCTGTGTAAGGGGAGGCAAGAAATAAACTGTAATTTGAAGAGGCTGGTAGGAAGAATCTTTTTTAAGGGAATTGTCAGTGTGCTGTTTCTCTTTCCCCTTGCAATAGGAGAGAGGAGAGACATGCTTTCCCCTCACCTCAGAGCTTCAAGGAATGGCTTGCTGTCCTAACATCTCCTGTAAAGACTGAAGGACACAGGAACCAGTATTCTGAGCTCATTATAAAGATGAGAGGCTGTGGTTGGCTTGTTGCCCTTGGATGGCACAGTAGACATCAGAAATGGCCAGAGCTTCCTGGGTTGTGCAGGACAATTGATAAATGAGTCTCCCATTGGGAAATTTAGGCATTGTAAAGGGGAGCTGGCCTGCCTATTTTTCCCAAGAGAAAATTGTAGAGGAGCTGAGTAGGCTGAACCAAGAGATGAACAGCCAGAGACCACAAGCTGGTGGTGAGGGTTGTATGTGACCAGGGAGCTGGCGGGGCCTTGACTCTATCAAGGAAAATGCAGATGTGAGATCAGCAACAGGAAACCCCTAAAAACCCACAAAGATGCCTTAGGAGAGAGAGACTCAATTCTTGGCCTCTCTCACATCCAGAGGGTATTCCATGAGATTCCAACTGCTGCAGTTGGGTAAAACTTTTTCTGCCCTCAACCCCTTAATTGTATCACCTCCCTCACCACTGGCCCTGGCCCTGACAGGCTTGAAAAATGAAAGGATTCACAACTTCCATGCCACCAAGACCTCTCACCTGGATTTCTGCAGTAGTCTCCTGATTGGTCTCTCTTTTCCTGGCCTTGCCCCTTTCCCCATCCATTCCAATGACAGCAGCTAAATGATCTTGATAAAACCCATACCATATCATGTCATTTCTCTACTCTGAGCCTTCCAGTGTCCCACAGTGACCCTCAAGGCCCTATGTGATCTTGGCCTCTCTTTACACTCTGGCCTCACGTCTTTCCACTCTCCCCCACCCACCATCACTCTGCTCTAACAGAACTGTCCTCCTAACTCTTTTTCAGATGAGCCAGGTCATGTCCCACTCCAGAGTTTTTGCATTTATTCATGTTTGACTTAGAAACTCTTCCTCCATTTGCTCATTTACCTTTATTCCTACTTAAATGTCACGGTCTCTGGACACCCCTACCTAAATAGCACTTCCTTGACATTTCTTATCCCCTTTTCTGCTATAGTTTTTTACTCTAGAACTTATCCAATTAATTTAGTATTTATCTACTAAAATATAAACTCCTTGGAGATAGGGAACTTTGTCTGTTTTGTTCATTGCCATATCTCCAGCATCTAGAACAGTATCTGATAGAATAGGTGCCTAATAACTATTTGTTCAAAGAATGGGTGGGAGTAGAAGTATATCCAAAAAGAGAAAAGTGATCAAGACTCCATCTCTCATACGCAAATACCCGCTGAAGTCTTCCAAACCCCAAGCCGAGTATGTGGTGAGATTTTAAATCAAATGGAGCTTGGAGTTCTGATATTACACTAGAATGAACTACTTGCTACCACAAGACAGAGACTATTTATTACCTGATAACAACGAGAGAAGCTATGGGAAAACCCAAGATGACATGCTGGGGAAAGAGAAGTAAACAGGTTATTCATAAGTGCAGTGTACCAGAGAGTTTAGTTTTCTGCTTCTGGGCACAGGAAAGAATTGCAGTTCCCCCTTCCTCTTTAGGCATTAGGCATGGCCATATGACTTTCTTTGCCAATGAAATGTGGGTGGGATGACAAGTGTCATTTCCAGACAGAAATTTTAAAAGCTAGTACATAGTGTACCACATTCTCTTTCTTTTGCTATGATCATGGTGAAAACATGCATTAGGATGACACCTCAGGGTCACTCCTTAGGGTCACTGAGTGACTCCAAAAGGAAAACCCTACTTCCAACTCATGATGGGCATGCAGTAGGAATGAGAAATTAACCTCTGTTGTGACAAGCCTCTATGATTTGGGGGTTGTTTGAATGGGCTGCATATTTGGTGGAGTATGGTGGTCATTAAATTTTTCTAGCTTCCTGCCTTTGAGGCATGTGGTAGTTTTGAATTCCTTGCCATCTACTTGCCGTGGTTAGTTGGGCCGTATGACTAGTTCTGGTCAATGACCTGTGAGTAAATGTGACATAGATGCCTTATAGATGCGAGCATTAAAGGCAGGATGCACCTCTGAGATCTCATTCCTCTCCTGAAGGGCCGAAAAGTTCATTTTCCCAATTGAAATTCTCTGAAATTTAGAGAGATCTTTGAAATACAGTAACGATTTATAAAGGCTGGGTTTGCCAAATGAAAAGGCTAATTCTAGTTTGTTTTTCCTTCCTGCCTTCTTTCTTCCCTGCCTTCTCCTTTGTGGTAATTATTGTGGTTGACCCCTCACAATTCACTCAATCCTAAATTATTAGTTTTAACCAGCTGGGTAATCCCATTCCCCTTGACAGTAATTGGCTTAAAAATAGCATGTGACTTATTCCTGCCAATGAAACATGACTAAAGTCTTCTGGGCAACTTCTGTGAAAGGTTTCCTTGCTCCAAAAAGAAAACACAAGAACAAACAGTGTCCTTCTTTCTCTTAATGTTGTTGTATCTAGTGTGATGCCTGGAATTACCACAGCTATTTTCCTGCAGGGCCAAGGATGAAGCAAACGCAGAGAAGGACTGAGGCAAGAGAATTGCTAAAAAGCATATATGGAGTTCATCCTACTTCTAGACTTTTATTATGAGAGTGAATAACTTGTCATATTGTTTATATCAGTTTGAGTTAGAGCTTGCTGCTGGTTGTGGTCCAAAGGATCTTATCGGATACACCTTTATTCCTTTATTATTTCCTCATTGTACTTCAAAAACTGGATTTTCATCCAAATGTAAACGAATTCAGTGAGGAAATAAAGCCTTTTAGTCAGCAGACCCATCCAAGAAAGTATCTAGTTAAGGACTCAAAAAGGTCATGAGTTTGGTAGAATGGGGTAAGAGAAATGGAGCCAGAAGTAAACAAGAGGTTTGAAAACCAGAGTATTTTGCAAAGACACCAAGTAGGAAAAATGTGTTAAGCAGAGCAGAGGCAGATAGATGGTCGTTCGGGATTGAATCGGTGAATGCTAGTTGCCTATTGGAATGTTTCTTTACCTAAAACCCCGGATATCCTCAGTCAGTAGAGCTTTCAGACTGTAAAGAACCAAACTGTATCTTGTAGAAATGACAACGCCCTTCATTGTTTTCCATCTTGAACATACTCTTATAAATTAAGGAAATTAAAGATTACTTCAGTATTAGCACAACAAATCTCTGCTTTCAGGGCTTTTGTGTTGTGTTAAAGCGAAAAACACATTGAACAAACTTACATTTCAAATTTTGTGGTATCTTTTAGTTCTAGTAGTTACTAAGAGTTTTAAAAATTAAACTACTGAACATGTATTGAGCATACTGTATTTAACACATTGAGGTTGTTGTTGTAGATAGAAGGGGATTCATGTCTACAGCAGATCTTTAAGGCGCAAGCAGTCGAGTCAAGAAGACAAATCCTTACATTGTTAATGTTAAACACCCAGAAGAATGAATAAGTGTGAAATAAGAGTTCTTTCAAATGTGCTTTAGGAGCTCTTTGAATGATCGTTTCATTCTGACTGGGTGACTCAAGAAAGGCTTAACAGAAGGGGGGAAACACCCAATGGGGTCTTGAATAAGAGGTAGGCCTCCAAAAGACAAAAATATTGACTGGTGTGAGACCGGGCATAGAATAAGGAAATTTCCAGGAAAACAAGAAATGCAGGTATGCTGGATAGAGTTACACATAAGGAAGTCTATAGGAGGTAAGCCTGGACAGGTGCACTAGCAACTGGCAGTCCCTGCGAATCACGCAAGGAACATAGTCCTTATCGTCCAGGCAAATAAATTGTTTTCCATCAGGGGAATGAGATCAGGTCTGTGAAAGTTAATGTAGGCAGTAGTATGAGGGATATATGTTCAGGGACAGGAGAAAAGAGAGAGGAGGTAAATAGATTCTTAAGGAGTTACTTTCGTGGTACAGATGAAAGATGAAAATTATCTAAAAAAGGCCAGTGTCAGTGAGGGTGGACAAAAAGGAAATGGTCCAGATGCCATTGAGGTAGAATCAACAAGTTTGGTGGGCCTTGTGACTGAGTTCTGGTTAATGGAATGTGGGTGGAAGTGAGATAAGCCACTGAAAGTCCTGGTCCCACAAACATCTGAAGTGACCTCTCAGTCTCTTCCAGAAACAACCTTGGACGGTGTGCTTGATGGTGTGGCCATGCAAGGGAGGGAGCTCAGATACTCAGATACAGAGCCATCTGCCCTCTGCTGGTTGGCGACACGAGGTTCTATTTGTTACGGCAGCATTGCCTAGCCCACACTGACTTACTTGCTTTTGGAGAAGTCCATAGATCTGCTTTGAGATATGATGGGTTGGTGGTAACTACTAGGCAGTTGGAAAGGCATGTTTGGCATTTGAGAGGATGTTAAGAATAGAGTTGCCACTTTCCTATTTATCCACATGAAAATTTCATATGAAATGATTAGTATATACAGTTCAAATAGTCCAAGAACCTTTATTTTTTCACTTTAAACAAAAGATCTATAGCTAAAGTTGGCTCTAAAATTTGAACTCTTTCATCATTTATCGAAATAAACCTTCCCACCACGGCACTCAAGACCAACACTTCAGAAGGAAAGCCTACTCCATCCTTCCAAAGTACTCTGGGGTTGTAGGACACAAGAGCAGGAGAAATCTATTTGTGAAATATGGAGGTCACCAAGGAGGGCTAAAAGCTTCTAAAACCTCTCCATCAGAAGAGATTAAATTGGCATCTGAACAGAGCTTTATATCAACAGGCAAACCTTCTCCTTTAGGGATAAAAGCCCATTCAGTCAGATGTGTGCTCACTCTTCT